>NC_056739.1:1867906227-1868083727 GCF_019279795.1 Protopterus annectens
GCACATGTAGTGTCATGTTTGGCTTCCCTTTTACTGTCTGTGTGAGTCAGAGAGGGTGACCTTCCCTGGGTCCCTACTGTGTCAGTGCATATGCTATGCGTTGCCTCTTTGCCAAGGCTAGGTCATAATGGGCACGCCTCCTCCCGCCTACTGGGTCCGGCTCAGGTTGTTCGTCCTCCTAGTCACTCTGTGCCTGTACAGGCCTTGGCATTGGTGGAGGGCTGTGTGGCCCTGCCCCATGCTGTTCCTACTGCAGCTGTTTCTGCAGGATCATATTGTGTAGCATAGCACATACCATAACAATCTGGGTGCATGTAGCTGGTGAATAATGCAAGGCTCCACCGGATGTGTCCAGACCCTGGAACCGTGACCTGAGCATCCCAAACACATGCTCTATTATATGTCTGGCCTGTGCGTGTGCCTCATTATCGTGTCATTGTTCAGGTGTGTGTGCATTTCCAATGGGTGTCATTAGCCATGGCTCCAGTGGGTACCCAGCATCCCCACTAGGTGACTGTAGGGGATGTCCATATTAGCAAAGCTGTGGTACAGCTGTGTCAGATGCCATATATCAGAATCATCATAGCTTCCAGGGCAGCCAGCACAGCATTCAGAATAACGCCCTGGGCATCGCATACAACCTGGCAGCTGATGGAGGGGATGCCCCTGTGGTTAATGTAGGCCCTACCCTGCTCACTGGGTGGTGCTTTGATGCATACATGCATGCAGGCTATAGCACCCACTACCCCAGGCTAGTCTGCCATTTGGTGGAAGAGATGCATATTGCTGATCAACACCTCACTTTTGTTGAGGAAATGTACATGCTCACTGGCATGTGGTGACATGGCATCCAGGTACTGGTGGAATACCCTGGATGCAGATGCCTGTGAGATCCCCATGATATCCCCAGTTGTGCTTTGGGAGGTAACTGTGGCTAGTATAACTAGGCCTACATATTCCTTGGTATCCACTGGGATGGGTTCCCCTCAGCCTGTTCAATGTGTCAGGTGTGGCCGGTACAGCTCAACAATCTGCTGTAGGAGGTCTCTGTCCACCCCATACCGCTCCACTATCTCCAGCTCATGTAGCCCCTGGTAGGTTACCCTGGGTCTGTACAGTCTTCTCTGTCTCCTCACTGAGAGTTGTTCACCAGCATTCACATCCTCACCACCCTCAGCCTCCTGCACATGTTGGTCTATGTTGCCTGCTGCAGCCCTTCTCATTTCGTAGGATTGTTTGTTAAAATTTCCCCGCATGTATACATCGGTGGTGTAGAGTGTGGAAAAACCCGAGAGGATGGTGCTTGCTCACTTTATCTTAGTGCTGTGGGCCGGGCTGGTCTGCTGGGCCTGTAATCTGCTGATTCTGATAAATATCACCTGTTTGCCCAGCTTTTTCACCTTGACTACTCTCCTACTGCTGTTGTCCCTCCCAATTGGACTAGGCAGGTATAGATACACCCCTAGCTTAGGCGTGTTAAGCTAGGAGAAATCCTGAGACATAGGGCTCCAATCTACAT
Organism: Protopterus annectens; assembly: GCF_019279795.1. Classification (NCBI taxonomy): domain Eukaryota; kingdom Metazoa; phylum Chordata; order Ceratodontiformes; family Protopteridae; genus Protopterus; species Protopterus annectens. The sequence goes on from NC_056739.1 coordinate 1,867,907,747, forward strand.
ACAGTATGCCTGACACTCCCCCATGCTTTCACCTATATTCGAGTCCTGCAACCGGCTATCTATACACATACACTCTTGGGACCTGCATCACACCCTGGGGATAAACGAGATTCACTATTTGCCACCTCGTTTGCATAGTATTGTCTTCTAATGCATAGTTACATGACCCATACTGAGCCTCCCCAAAAATAACCACTGCTTACTATCACGCAGACCTGCACACAACTGGTTAAAAGCGTCTTACTATCACCGTATTCAATGTCCCTTGTTCTTCCCAGCAACAAAACAACTGGCCACTTCATGGCTCGAAACCGGAACCCTGCACAAAACTGACAATGTGCTTTACCACTAAGCCATGGAAGATATACATACATCTGAGGTTATCATATCATACAGCAGTCCATGTGTCATGTATGTCATTACACATATCTGCCAATTGCAATGCCTACAAACATGACTAAATGTCAGGATTGTAGGACCTACACACTTGTACACATAGTGTTGTGCGTTCAGATAACATGCGTGTGCAGTTGCTGATGTATGCAGGTGGCGTGTATCCTAGTACATCATGCAGTTGCAATGCAGCCTCAACATTGCCAACTGCATATGGTGATATGCTGAATGTACAGAAAGATGTACCCCAGGTATGGACAGATGTGTTGAAATAACTAAGTGGTGGGGCATCTTTGCTGTAGAAAGCTCACAGGTGTGTCACAAGCGGTCCTACAATATCCTGTGTAACCGGTAAGCAATGGTTTTGTTAATTGAAGGACATAACACAGACAGCGGTGAGGGTGATAGCAAAGGTAAATCACTTCACACCTGTTAATAGATATGACATCACTAGTGCATATATCAGCACTGTTGGCACAGGAAGTGTCAGTACAGTTTGTAATGTGTGCAATACTGATGTACGTCTGACATACATAACATGAGCTAGGCAGGTCTGAGATTCACAGTACTGGCATGTGTGGTTGCATGTGTGTCCATATTTGTCACATATTGTGGGGAATACATCTCAATTGTTACTCACTCTCCAGTACACTAGTGTACACATCTGCACAGACTGCAATGTATAAAGCAGGACATAGGCAGGGGCGTGTATCTCACACATGTGAGGTATCTGTATGGGCATGACATAGGTGTATTAATTACTGAATGCCACAGTGTGTGTATGTAGGTCTGACTGGTCCCTGGGGTGAGGATGTATGTTACCATACTGAACTGATAGGACCCCTCCCACCATCCAGGCAATGCATTCAACTATCTGTGTTGATGTCCCCGATCTTAGGCCGTACTGACTACCTGTACATGTGTATTCTCTGTGGCACATCATGTAGGTCCACAGTACTGTAATGATGATTTGCACATAGGCAGGGGTCCTCAGCACACCAGTAGCAACTGTGTGTGAGTGCGTGTTACTGTGTCGGTGAAGTGTGAGTGTGTGTGTGTGTGTGTGTGTGTGTGTGTGTGTGTGTGTGTGTGTGTGTGTGTGTTACAGTGTCACTGAATACATGTGTGTCAATACCTGAGTGTGTAGGTGCAGTTGTGTGTTGGCATCCTGTCATGGGAACATGTATTACTGATCCTCATTGAGGCATCGCACTTCCCACTGGCCTCTACCCTTGTAATCAGCTAGACCACTCTCTTACCTCACCACTCCATGTAACTGTACCTGTGATGTCACCCTTTATGGATGTCACATCTTTGGCCCCAGTAGCTTAATACACAGCTATCATGCTCTTGGAATGGTAGACGTGTTTGTAACATGGGACATTTTCACTGGTATGTGGCAGCTACACTGTGCATACTGGTATATGCATACATACCTGTGAGTAGTCCACATTGACATATGGGACACTTAACTGCAAACACTGACATCCACCGGCATGTGCAATTAGAACTGAAGAAGAACAGCAGAACAACATGACTAACATGCATTTACTGTTGTTATACAAGACACATACTGTTAACTGTATTGTACACCTGTACTACATGGTATATCTGCTGACTGTCAACAGTCCTCAACATTTGTAAACTACTCATATCATCCTAGTCTGTTCACCCTGTGCATCAAACCATATGAGCATGTCCCTGCACCAATGGTGTGGATGTCAGAGATGCGGCACAGGCATCATCATATGCACAGGGTGTTAATGTTTGCCGGAGGCCTAGGCTGCACTGTTGTTACACAAGACACATACTGTTAACAGTATTGTACACCTGTATTACATGGTATATCTGCTCACTGTCAACAGTCGGCAACATTTGTAAACTATACATATCATCCTAGTCTGTTCACCATGTGCATCAGACCATCAGGGTGTTAATGTTTGCCAGGGACCTAGGCTGCACCATTGGATGACATCATGTGTGTGGGTTTGGGCCTTTGATCTAACTGGGTGTGTGTGGATGTTATGCATGTGTGTTGCGGTGCACTACATATGTGTCCAGTGTGTGCGTGTATGTCTGCACACAGTTCTCCCATGTGTCTGGCCTACACAGGGGTATTATTGACAGCTGCAGACTGTACAGGTGAGGTTTCACAGTTCACGGTGTCCGGCCATGGACATGTGACCTGTGCCTGCCAGGGGTTGCACAGGCACTACCAGACAGAGGTGCAGATTGGGTACTGTTTGATGTCACTAGTCCACTGGAACCATGTCCCTGTTGGGACCGTCCCAGGCCATGTGCATATGGCCTGCTGTGTCGTGGTGTGGACAGCACAGCACCAGATGCACTGCTGCTGCTACTGCCACTATGGGAGTGGGCATGTGAGGTAGCTCGTACACGTAGAACTGACACAGGTGATGTAGCAGGCCTACGTCCATGTGCCTGATGCCTCACTCCTACCAGATGTTCCAACACAGAAAGCTCACGCTCGCGGATTCTCATGCCATGTTCAAGGACTCCAACCATGTCACCCAACCATCTATCCAAAGCATCAGCAATCTGCTGTTGAGCATTTACCATTGCCTGGATGCTGTTGTTTAAAGAACGGACAGCAGCCCTCTATAGCCTCTGATCTTCTCTGTTGCACTGTTCAGCACATGCCTGTGCCTCCATTACAGCCCGAAACATGCATCTAGTGACACCAGCTGCTGTGCTCTGTTGTGCAGGAGCATGTTGGCCAGAGGTCCTCCTACGAGCAGCACTGGCCACGTGCCTGTGTGGGGCACCACCAGTAGTTTGGCTGACACCATGGTGTGCAGGCACACCTTCCATAGCCCCAACACGTTCCTGTTCCAAGCTACCACGTGCCAACTGTCCTTCCACTATGGCCACTGATGATGGGGTATGTGCAGGTATGGGATCTGTGTGTGGGGATGAGGTGGATATAGATGGAATGGCAACTAATGGCACAGTTTCAGCCCCTGAAAACTCTGCCTGTGACCCAATCATATGTTCATCATCACTGCTAGAGTCTGTGGGGACACTAACATCTGATGTACCGCAGGAGGGCAATGCACCTATATCACTTGTGAGGGCAGACAAGAACTGTACATTACAATCTATACAATAGACACACACACATGCATGTGATGTGACAGAAGGCATGCAACATGCCTGTGATATGGTAGATGGCATGCAGCACAGACAATAATAGTGGCAGTTATCATACATCCCTAGGTTGCACACAGCATGCATGTGTGATAGCAGATGGCATACAAATTACACAGTCATAGCAGTGGTTAGCATACATCCCTGTGTTACACCATGTGGACCAATACAAGTTAACAGTATACCTGCTTGATGTGTGGCATATGACCTTGATAATCACATGTAGTATGACGTGATCTGTTGACGTGCACAATGACATGCATACATGTTTAACACAATGGTGTCCTGTCGAATATACAGTGGGGTAATGGTGTACGAACTCAGTGTTGTCTGTCCACCCTACAGATATACTGCAAATTTAGCTGATGTGCATGGCCATTGCAGGGAATCATGAGGAGTCTCTAGTGCTATACAGTGTGAGTTACAGAAAGGGTTCATAGCCATGACTGTGTTCAGATACAATACATATATACTGTGGAATGTGACCCACATCACTGAGGTGTATACACACTAAACCATGATGTGGAAGTTGTGACACAGGTCACTGATGGGTATACAAATGACACCCCTACACATCTGCAACCATATTACTGCAGCCTGGCAACTATGGGCAGACATGGCAAACATGTTGGTACACCATGTCCCACATGACATCTGTGTACCACACACACACAAGGAGCTAGTATGGCATTTATGTCCATCACCAGCAACTGGAATGTACTGCATATGTGGCCTGATGTGGATACTGTACAGGTAACTGCTGTCATGTTGCAACACCCTCAAGATGTTCAACACATCCTATGTGGTGGATTGATGTTATGCCTAAACAAGATGTGCACAGGCCTGTAGGATGTCTAGCATTCCACATCTACATTATGACCATTATATAAAGGCCATGGCCGAACCATGTGTAGCCATTGTACAACAGGGTGTATACACAAGCACAACACTTCTAGTGTGTGTGTTGCTCCACGTCTCTGGCCATCCTCCATGGCCATGTGTGTGCATGTGTTGTCCAAATTATAGTGATGGGCATCTATTTCTCATGTCTGTGTTGTCCCATATGACATATATGCTCCACTGACAACAGAGTTATGCAGATAAAGGGTGGTATGTGGGATATGTTTTCAGGTTAGGTAGGCAGTATAGCAGTCAAGCCTGTAGATGTCATGGACATGTCAAGATAGCACATCACATTGTGTGCCATTCATAGCAGGGTTATGATTCACACCAGTGAACCTTTGTGTGCTGGCCATACTCCAGCCCACTTTGTAGTACTGTTTCTATTCCACCACATGTGTAGATCAGATCTGTTGTACGTTCCTAAAGTGAACAGCACCTCCATAATTGTATGCACAGCTGTTAACACATCTGGCAATAAAGTTTGTGAGGATTCATGTTGGTGAGATGATTCACATTGTTTGCAAGTGTGACACATGGATAGTCATTGTGATGCATTGCAAGTCCGACCTGTATATTGTGACAGGACCATACATTATGTGTACATGTTGTGAATGGCCACATGGCAGATAGATTTGTGCATTACGGTTCCTGATAAATACTAACACTCTCACCTGCAATGGGCTGCTGTCACCGTGGAATGCCAGAGGTACCTAAATAGGAGTAACACAGCAGTATGAGCATAATCCAGCCCTGTATAAAGGCTACAGGGAGCAATGTGCATAACACAGACACCAGTACATTAGACTATACTATGGTGTATGCACTTGTGTGCATACACAGAGTAGCATACTATAGTATGCAGCATGTGTATATAAATGCCTTGCATATGATGTTACATTACATATTGTACAGTGACACATGCAACTATATGGAATATAGTTGTTATAGGTGCAGTACTGACTTACCAGGCAACTCCAGGCTCAGTGGTTGAGAGACACTCACCTCCAGAATATTGGCTAAGGTTTGTGAAAGGGGTTCTGCAGGTGTCCCCAGGTTGGCTAGTAGCTCCTCGGTACGTGTGAGTGGGGGCTGGGTTGGTGGTCCACCACCTGCTGCTCCTTGTTCCCTGGCGATTGCATTTGCATGCTGTTTCGCCCATCTAATGAAGTCTGTACAGTGTCTGAGCACCTGCTGGTATGTGCGGTTGTGGCCACCCACATCATTAGCCCTCCTGTGAAGTTACATCCTCAGGGCATCCCGCTGCTGTGCATCCTGTGGCACATGGCTGAACAGGATATCGTGATTATCGAGTAGGTATGGGATGAGGGCATCATCCTCCAAGCGTGTAAAAGGGGGAAGCCTTGCACGCGGCATACCTGGAAGACATAATGATGGAGACAGGTCACAGTACCACAGAGACATACAGAGCTACAGCTGAACATACATGTGTATTGCATTACTTCATTTTAAATAGTTGTATTTGCAAACCTACATGACACTGACGTGTTTGTGTCACACACATGTGACACTCAATGTTGAGTAGATATTATCACCATATATGTGTGTGTGTGTGTGTGTGTGTGTGTGTGTCACCTGATTACATTGCTCATACTCCATGTGGTTGCTGTCTTGATGTGGGCATGTCTGTTTGCCTGTACTGGTGTTTCTACCTATCAGCACATGGCTGGATGCATCCACATTAATGCAGTCGACCTTGATGCAGTGTATATGTCACATATAAGGACTTACACTGCCTTAACAGACATCACCGTGACCCTTCAGACATGCTCAGATAAGGTTTTACATGTATGTGTTCTGCCATATACATCTACACGGCACTGTACAGTGATTCAACATCCTGCCATGTATCACCTGTGTTGCACATGTGATACACATGGGACACTGGCTAGCCAGATAGTATTTGCAGGGATGGATATCAACTATGGCATGTACAATCAAAGTCAACTAGTGGGTTATATGCCATGGGCCATGTATGCATCTAGGATGAAAGGTTAACTGGCAGTAGCCAACAGGTGGGTCTGTGGGGCCAGGTGGAGCAGTGGCACATTACCGATCCACAGGGTTAATGATACATATACCATGCATTACCATGCAATCATCACGCCATGTCTGAGAGGGGAGCGATGTGCAGCTTTGATGGACAGGAATGCATAGTATGGCAGGACTATGTCAAGTGTATGGGACAAGAATCTGTCCAGCATGTGGTAGGTGGATGTCCATGAAGTATGTGTTCGAGATCAGGATGAGTATGTGTAGCATGTCCGACATCACTGGGTTGGACATGGATTTATTCAGGGTATGCATCATCCTACATAGTGGAGATGGGGAATGGGAAGGCTGGTGTAGGCCATCTGCACATGGCCAATACCCCTTAAAGGAAATATGTGATCTGATATGGGTCACTTGAGTGGTCTGTATGGCTGGACAATGATCTCTATATTCATGAATGGCACCCTATTATTATTAGGGTTACCACATATGACTCCCTGACAGGTGTGGTGATGTAGCTATCACAGGAAAGACAACTGCCCAGCTGCATCCCTCACACACAAGTGTCCATTATGATGACCACTGCCTAGGTGGTAGTTCATGGGTACAGGGTTATTAACATAGGGGTGACAATGCGAGTCAGCTATTACTCCTAGGTCATAGTCATTTGCATACTTCAATAGGCAGATGCCTTCTGTTTGTCTGTGAGGTATGGACTACAATGAGGGGGAATAGAATTAATTAACCCTGACATACTGTAGCTGCCACTGGTGTGTTGATCACGTATTATTCAGACACCTTCTTCAGTGTTGTTTCTGCCAGCAGTCTTGTTGCTAAACAGTCCTGTGACATAGGAATGTACATCTAGTATACTGAGTGTAGGTGGTACACAGTATGGGTGATGATGTCCTATGACCTGGCAAGGTTATGATATGCAGTGTGACATCAACCTTACTGTCATCTACATCTGTACTGATGACATCACTTAAGTGATCAAGGTTCATGGCCTTCCAGACCAGACTCAGCAGGGTAGTAGTGCAGTGCATCCAGTACTTCCCATTATCAGTGGTGTCTCCCCCTTTGTTGGGTTGTGATGCCTGTTGGTGTGCACCATTCAGTGTGTACACAACCTGACATGGAGCTATGTTTTACATGATGTGTACATGGAGAGCATCTTGTTTTGCCATATGTGTATGATACAACCTGTGATGTGGGCAGGTCCCATACAGACTGAGTGCAGCTTGTACCTGCATAGTTGTGGGTACAGGGGGCCTGTGGTGTACATTGATATATGCTTGTGTACCTGTTGGGGGGGGCATGTTTTTATATTATCCAAGACCCTATCTGGATTGCTTATTCATGCTAAGCACTTGTTCAGGACTTGTAAACAGTACGTAAGCTAATGAGTACTATAGCACTCAATGTACTCTATACGCACTTACAGGAGTGCTTGGCTTGTGCTATCCCAAACAGAAACAGGACGCTATACTCATAATTAACCAAACCAATCTGGTGGTCCCCTGCCATAAACATATTGTACTACAGGAGGAAGACACTGTTGCAAACGAGAGTACAATACCATACGTGGAGGAGATCCCTGGCCAGCCTCAGTAAGAAGGTGAGATCCCTTGTACGAACCTCCAAAGCTAACTATGAAAACTTTAACGCAACTAATACCAACAACAACCACAGAGCCTCGATGTCAACAACCAGATCTGCTCTGAGATACAGCACAAAGGCACGGACATTACAGAAACAATGGATATTGGCAACATCCTGGCAGATCCCTCTCAAAGCTGCACACTCGAAAGGCAATATCGCAGCATCCATGGTACTGGACAACATCCCAGACTGCATTTTACATGGACTTCAGATCATACTGTCTCCTCACCTACGCACCATGTTCAATAATAGCCTCACATTGGGCATAGTGCCCCCTGAATGGAACACAGCAACAGTTATCTCATTCCACAAAGGTGGTGCCACAACGGACCATGGGACCTATTTCTCTATAAGCCTGACTAGCCTGGTCTACAAGGCTATGGTGCACATCATGGATCACTGTCAGAGACATTGGGTACCTCCCAACCTTTGACCTCTCCCTGTTTGGCATTGTTAAGTCAGGACCATGCCTCCTAAACCTGGTGGGCTTCTTAGAGACAGTTACCAAGGCATTAGATGAGGGTAAGGAGGTCCACACAGCCTACCTAGATCTCTCATAGGCTTTTAACACCATTCCTCCTTCTGGTATTATCAACATACCCATCCACCTGAACATTAACCCCTACATCATGTGATGGTTTGCAAAGTGACTCACGGACAGAACACACACAGTAGGAGTTGCATACCCTAAGTCTGACAGTATACCAGTTACAACTGCCATCCCCCAAGGCTCAGTCCTAGGACCCCTCATGTTCGGTATATACTTCTCTGACATACAGACAAGCACAGGAGGGCTTTGGCTAAAAAGGTTTGCAGATGACTGCAAACTAGGGGACATAATTGTTTCCCCAGCTGTTACAGACATCCTCTGGAAGGGTCGCACTGAGATGGATACCTGGTGTTAATATCATGGCATCAAGCTGAATGCCTAAAAGTGCATAGTCATCCCCTTTGGATATAACTAATTACCCATGGACTACCACATAAGTGCTAGTCCCCTACATATAAAAAGGTATTACGGGATCCGGAAACACCAGTAGATAGCAATCTCTCCTTCAATACCCATAATGACAAGGTGGTTAGAATATCCTTCTACATGGCCCCCCTAATCTCTAATGGGTTTGCATCCAGATCAGAGGGGCCATTGTGACTCTACACATGTCATATCAAACCCATTAAAGGATACAACACCCCATTTGGGATATACCTTACAAGACAACTGCATCAGCTTGGAAGACCAGACCAGTACCACACCAAGTGAATTACTGACCTCAAACAGATGACCTCTTCAGCCCAACCTATGAAACTCCAGCTGTACTCAGTTGCATACTGTATACTCACAGGTGATCTCTGCTTGACATACAAGGCACATGTCCAACCCTGTATTGCTGGATATGCTCCACCTAAACAGAAGCCCCTGAGAGCCACATGCTCTAGGGATATACATCTAACCACAACGATGAGTAGGACGTGCTGAATGGATAAATTCCTGACCCAGACACTCCCTATGCTTTGGAATGTGATTCCAATGTAAATAAGGCAGGGCCCCTCATGAGCACTCTTCAAGGGAAATGTTGCCATGTGGATGGGAGACAGACATGTACCTGGGGATCACTGCACTGGCTCTGCTGGACAGAGGCACAGGGAACTATTGGATATACCGTTCAGAGGCACAGGGAACCAACCTATGTGGGTGGCAAAAGACAAGACACGCTAGCTAGGCTTACATATACCCTTGGTAAGACAGCCTAGTACCTACCTTTGCACATATTACATGTCTTAAGTGCATGGATAGTTAAATAGCTCTTCCATTTTTCTTTGCTATCATGCTGATAAACTATCGGCTCACTAAAAGACATATGTATCCTGTTATTGTGTATTGTAAATGCCAATTGACATAACTAATGTTTGCCTACCATTACAGCAATGCTATGTAGCTTGTAATACATATCTGCCTACAATACTGTACATTACACAGTTATTGGCACAATATCCCACAATGCAAAACATACTTGCACAGTGGCCCAACCTTCCACAAGTTATTCTCTGCATTACACCCATACATATGGCTACAGTTACAATATATCAGCATATACTACCCCCTTTTATAGCGCATACTTGTTGGACCAACCCTGCCACTGACATCGGCTGGTGAGGAGTATTTCTGTTCAAAGCCATTACATAGCATCCCTTGTGGTGTACGTGGTGTTTGCCTTGTGACCTACAGCAGTACACACAAATACTACAAGCGTGACTATGCTCAACAATATATCACTACAAGATAACTGTTTCCACTATATGGATTGCATGCACTTTAAATACTACAGAATAATGCTACATACACAGACATACGGACTGTTCTACATACCTTATTAGTAACCCGACGTATTTTTAACAGTTGATTCAATCCTTTTCGGTTTGTGTTTCAATGTTATTTGTAATGTTCCGCTGGTATATACGGATGGTTTGAATGTGTGATGAGACATCCTTTTCTAGTTACATATCGGTAACATGTGGTATCCTGTCCACCAATTGCTGTTCCAAAGTAGTTAATTGGTTGCACATCAGCTGTGCAACTCCTCCATTAGATGATACCATAGCAACAGTGGTGTATAAGTAGGTACTCCTTTTAGGGGTTGTCCATTTGCCTTACTTTCAAGGAAGATGGCCTAGATGTGTTATTGCAATGTATTTCAACAGCTATATGGAGACACACAGAGATATATTAGCTTCGTGACTTCCGTGGACTGTGTGTAATGGCTAGAAGATTTAGTTCTACATGTGAGTACAGCTGTTATATTTCGGAACAGTGCTACTTATGCAGGGTTTGATACTTGATACCTGATACTTCGGCAGATGTTTAAGTCTGGCAAGGATGTTTGGCCAGCTCAAGGCTGTATGGCTGTGCATGAACTGTTATGTGATGTCCAGTGTGCTCACAAGACATCCTTGATTTGGTGTACAATTGTAGCATACTGTGCTGTTACTCACTAATTGCTAACACATCCTGGTGTATGCACAACCCTCTGAAACGGGATTAGTGCAAACAAACCCTATTACATCAGCAGCTGTTCCATGGTATAACAGCCGCTATTTCACTTAGAGCCATGTTAGTGTGTCTCTGACAAGGTATGTTAAGGCTTTTGCAGATGTCATACAGTGTGTGAATGATTTGTGATGTTATTACAGTTTATATTGTAATATGTTTGGGTGTGGGGTGATGTTGGTGGGTGTGCATAGCAAATGCTGGTGTGTAGGAACTGCTTTTATACATAATTGCTATGTGCATGAGGGTTCCTTCCCTATTTGAACACCTATCCTTTTGTGGACTATTACAATGGTATTTGCGGGCTGATTCATTAAGGAACTGTTATGTGGTTCCTGTATAGCATGCAGGTGATGTTAGTCCTTGAATCCCTTCGGTAATACATTTGAATGTAATAACGTGTTGCTACATGATAGCTGTGTATTTCTGTCATAGGTATTTGCAGTCATCATAGCTGTGTTGGTAACTGACCCTCTTTGGCTAGGGTTGCCACCTTTTCATATGTCCACAGTGGGTCCTTTTCGGGATTCACATTTGATTTTACAGGCCGACACAAACCCACGGTCAGTACAAGGGACAGAACTTTTCTTTCTTGCCTAATTATAAGCTTATTCTTGTAGCAGTTGAGTAGCTTATCCTGTTTCCTGTACCATGTAGGTAATTTAGATACATAAATAACTATTATATGCAACTATTACAGTACATATGGGACATGATTATGTTCTACAATCCCAGGACATTTGCCACGTTTAATATATTTGGTAAGGACACAACTGCCCAAAGAGGGAGTGTCTCCCGCAAAGTGGAACAGGTGGTAACACTATCATTGGCTCATGTCCATAGCACATATTTGTAATGGTGTATAGGCATATACTCTCCATATCATTTGTTCATAAAGGTTGGTAGTGGCGGAATGTGTGATTGCTATGGTCTATGTTAAACAAATCAACTGCTGTATACGGGAGACCTACAGAATTCCAAAACCACAGTGTTCTGATGCACACAGTCCCGGGAACAGACTCCCATACCCCACATTACTGACATCAACAGTAACTCACGAATGTAACACGAACATGGAGCACACACTTGCACATACAGACAGACTGCTACCCAACACATCCTAACAAACCATTCTACACTATGTATGAGCAGGTGGCCAAGCCCCCCTACATATCCCATGTAGGTGTCTATGCCCCACACACCACCCACTACTTTAATATTCTACATCATAGGTCGCGCAAACAGACACACAAAGCTAACCCACAACCACACATTACAGTCCCCCAACAACACACACCACACACAGAACACACACACTGACACACACTACAGCCCTAAGAAACACACGTACACACAGTAACCTACCCAAACCATAACACCACAAGCACTGACTAACTGTCCATTAATATCGTGAGATTACACCTTGCGCATCTGGTGTTTTGGTACTGTGTTCTTTCGGACCTTAAGCCTCGGGATTATGTTCGTCTCTATGTAAAGCAGTCGGTATGTGGTAAGTATCCCATTTATATGTACCTCCATGGTTATGTAGATGTTGTTAACCTCTCTATATATCAACATATATATGTATATCCCCATATATCGACATATCTCTCTCTCTCTCCCTCTCTCTCTCTCTCTATATATATATATATATATATATATATATATATATATATATATATATATATATATATACATATATATATATATATATATATATAGATATATATAGATATATATATATAACATACACCTTTCATTGTGTACATGCCGGTTTGTCCTATTTCAACACATTCCTACCTTTTGTGTTTTATCCTGTCAGTATACATGTCTGCCATTGGTACATCTCAGGTAGCTTAGTGGTATGTTATTGTGATGAATGTGTATATGGTTGTGTGTTCTAATCCTGGCAGTGATATCTTACCTCTCAGAGCAGGCACTGGTAGTGCAAGGGTGATGAATGCACATTTCAGTGGTTGTGTGTTCCACATGTTTATTATTCTGTGGAGAACTACCTATATATGCAAGCTGTGTTTAAGGTATACTATGTAACATGTACACATCTGTGAAGATTCCTGTCAGAGATACTCCCATTATTTGGAAACACAACCCTGATTACATTGTAACACTCCAGGGAATTCTTGCAGAGTGGGTGGTGAACAGTAGCTACAACCCAGGGATCCCGCAAGTGGCTCTGCTCCACAGAGGGACAGTTAGTTGATCGATGGGGTGGTAACAGCAGACATGTTTTGCCTATGCTTATGAGTGGCCTCGGCAGTTGGCCATGTACCTACTTAAGTATCTATGAACCTGTACATACAGTATGTACACACGCTGATAGCTTAATATACTGTTCAGGTATTGGCTTACCTTGTGCCAATGGTGGTTGTGTGTACAATAGTTGAGGGCTACCTATGTAGGATGCACACAGTAGACCACCTATACATGACAATTTACAGGTGGTTATGTGTGTGTGCGCCATCCATGTTTGCTGTGTGTGCAGGAGGAGAAGGGTGTCAGTCCATGAGTGCCTACACTGTCAGTGTGTGTGCTATACGTTCCCTCTTTGTCAAGGCATGGGCATACTGGACATGTCTCTGTCTGCCTACTGGGGCTAGCACAGGGTTTTTGTGGTCTGAGCCCCCCTGTGCTTGTGGGTCCCTTGGCAATGGTGGTGGGCTGTGAGGGCCTTCACCATTCTGTCCCTGCTGCAGCTGTTTATGCAGGATCATACTGTGCAGCATGGCACATACTATGAAGATGTGGGCACACGGTCCTGGAGAGTACTGCAAGGCTCCACCAGATATGTCCAAGCAACGGAACCATGATTTCAGCATCCCAAACATACACTCTATGATGATTCTGGTTTCTGCGTGTGCCTCATTATAGTGTTCTTACGTGGCTGTGTGTGCATTTCTGATGGGTGTCATCATACACTGTTCCAGTGTATAGCCAGCATCCTCCACCAGGTGGCCATATGGGCTGTCCACCCGGCAAATACCTGATACAGCTGTGAGGCATGCCAGATGTGGGAGTCGTGATAGCTTCCAGGACTGCCGGCACACACATCCATGATAATGCCCTGGACATTGCACATGACCTGGCAGTTGGAGGGGAATCCCTTGCAGTTTATGTAGTGCTTACCCTGCTCACCGTGTGGTGCTTGATGTGTATGTGCGTTCAGTCTATTGCACCCAGTACCTCCAGGTAGTCCACCACACAGTGGAAGAGATGCATATTGCTGACCAACTATTTCTGCATTCGGGGGAAGTGTATGTGCTCATTGGCATGTGGTAACATGGCATCCAGGAACTGGTGGAGTACCCTGGATGCTGAAGCCTGTGAGATCCCCATGATATCCCCAGTTGGCCTTTGAAAGGTACCTGTGGCTAGTATTCTCAAGCTTACACATACCTTCGTTTCCACTGGGATGGTTTCCCTCTGTTACTTTTGGCTCTGAGGCGTGGCCAGCACAGCTCAACAAGTTGCTGCATGATGTCTCTGTCCAACCTGTAATGCTCTACTATCTCCAGATCATGTAGCCCCTGGTAGGTTACCCTGGGTCTGAACACTCGTCTCTTCCTCTTGTGCCTGAGATGGTTGTCAGCATCATCCTCCGCATCACCGTCACTCTCTGACACATGCTGGTGAATCAAAGCTATGGCAGCCACTAACATATACATATTAAAAGTTCCCCGTGTGTATACACCAATGGTGCAGAGTGTCTGGGAATACACAATACACCTTATACTATTGTGCAATGGATGATGCTGGTACAATTGGGTCTGTTTGTGCTATTACAGCAGCAGGGTACATTAATTATTGGTTTTACAGCAGGTACTGCTATTGTGAGGCCTTTGGTGTTGACTTAGGCTTGTCTGCCGTGATTCATCTATTGCCCTTTACTTCTATTTTCAACCCAATTCACCTCCCATTGTCAGGCATGCATCCAGCTGCCACCTTTCTTGTTTTGTGCTTCCACAACCAAGGATTGTGTTGGGAAATGCGTTATGTAGCTGATCTACAGCAAGTTTGCTTTGCTCTGCTGTGACAGTTCTCTTTTCATTGCTGTACGGCACCTCCCCTTTCCTGTTCTACAGGTAGCTGCTAGCAGCCTTGTTAGCTGTTGTCTATGGCCCACTGTGAGTTTCTAGGTGTTAATTACTCATTTGTACTCCAATTACCATGCTGCAGCATTTCCTTATTGTCTTCCCATAACCTTCTTGTTTCACCTAAGTTGCGCACTGTACCCACCCGGTTTACGGCTTTTGAGCACATTTTCATCCACGTTCACATGCACTTTTGGTCACTTTGTGTGCTCTCAGCTAAGCATAGCTATGGCTAGGTACATACCCCTGTCCTGCAGCTTTGCTTAGCAACAGGCAACCCGGATTATCAATGATCCAATGTGCTTACAGCTACGGCGGCACACACCTCTCATGATGTCATGTTGACCTCCAAGCCACTCCTCGATGTTGTACCGCTGTGCCATGTGGTACATCCTTACACCGGTGGGACATTTGCAATTCAGTATTACTTGACTCATTTCCATGGCATTGACTGCTAATTCCTTGTTACCCCTCCAAACACTGTCACAGACCCTTAGGAACCCTTGCGCCTTGGTTGTGGTGTAGCATGCGTACCATTGACTATTATGGTGAAATCATGATTGGTGTTACATTGCAGTTTTATGACATCTAAATATATTTTCCTTGTGTTCCCGTTTCTGCACCCATGCATTGCGGTTGTACTTTGCGTTAGTGTGGCCATGATATTAAATGTTATTGTTCATGTGTTTTTTTATGCCATTGGCTGTATA
The DNA here is from genome assembly GCF_019279795.1 of Protopterus annectens. Lineage (NCBI taxonomy): Eukaryota > Metazoa > Chordata > Ceratodontiformes > Protopteridae > Protopterus > Protopterus annectens. The sequence continues at coordinate 1,867,923,748 of NC_056739.1, forward strand.
TTTAGCCATTGGCATATGTTAACATTGTAATACGTAAGTTTGTCCCACTTTCATGGCTCCAATTTTCTGTTTGAAAAAATGTAATCCTTTTTTTGGTTTACATTTCTGCATACTTACGCTATGCCTGCACCACTTCACGAATCACTATATACCTTCATTTGCATGCTACACTGCTGTACATGGGGTAAATAGCATACAAGCATTGTGAGGTGTGCAGCTCTGGTGTATGCTGGTAGTGCAAGTGGAAACAGCTCTTACCTGAATCGCTTGATGGCTATATATGGTGCTAGATCGCCGACGCTACTCCGGCGCATGGCACAAGCTTCATGAATCCCAGGGATTGTGTGCAAGAGGAGAAAAGGAACTGGTTGCTGGATGGTTCTAATTAGTTGCAAGGATTAGTATTTACACTGGTTACATAGATTGTTGGGGTTCTACTCACATTTATATGAATATGCTGAAAGAATACTTATTCAGTATTAGATATTGTTTTTGTGTTCTACTGTTGTCCCCTGTCTCTGATGCAATTACATTTTGCAGGACCATCAAAATGGCAGGCAGTGTTATTGTCTAGGTTCTGTGCTGTTTTGCTAAATATAGTAAGTTTCTAAGTAATCCTGCCTGACGAAATGGAACAAACATAATGAAAACCACTAAAACCAATTGGAGACAGAACCAGGAATAATTTGGATATGCTTTTATCTAATTTTAAATGGATACAAGCAATTCTGAAGCTAAGCTAACTTCAGCATGTATTTACTTGGAATGAATGGTGGTGTGCTTTATTCACATGTGACAGCCAATACATATGAATAAGCTGACCGTTTGGCCTGAACTTTTATATAAAATAAATTTCTTACAGTTTTATCTTAGATGCTAGCAAAGACATTGATCACATTCATATAGGGCCGGATTCACGAAGGCTTGCACGGAGTCTAAGAGTAGAGTAAGACTCCAGCCAGCCAACATGTCTGCCGAGCGATCCAGGAACAGCCGGCAGGGGCGTGCAAGAGAGCTCCTAAATTGACTCTTGCATGGACAGTGTTAGTTTATGCAAATTACCTCATTTGCTGCTGAAAGCTATGCAAATGAGGTAAATTTGCGATCCAGGAAACACTAACCTGTCCGAGTAAGAGTAGTGTTATTTGCAGAAATGTACTCTGTTGGCAACTGAGTACCTTTCTGCAAATAGCAAAACGGAGCTATGACAGCTCCAAATAAAGGATGCATCCAGTTGAGGAAGCATGCCAATGTCCAAATATATGGCCATTGGCATTTTTATCTGTTGCAAAATAATAAAAAATATATTTTTTTCCTCGATCTCCGATGTTTAAGCATAGCACAGCGCCGCGCAAACGTGCGGTGCTCTAAAAACCAGAAAAACAAAAAATAAAAGCCATAAATAGGGATTTTATTCAAAATATTCATCTGCCATGCAGATGAATGGCAGGCTGAAGACAACATGGCTACTGAGTAGTGGTTGCAAAGGGGGGAAGCTCAGTCTGAGAGATGTAACCAAGCATTAGTAGGCAATCCTAGGCAAATGAGTATAAGGATAGTGAATCCCAATTTTTCTTGCCATGTGAACCATGTCCCTAGAGTGTAAGAGTAGGATTAGGGGAGCAACAGAGTAGAAGATAGGTGACATCATGAAGGGATATGTATCAAAAAGACTGTAAGCTTATTGAAGCAGAGTGACGTGTTTGCTGTGAGTTACTCAGGACTGGAAGAGGCGTGTTTACAGTTGTCTAAACTGAAACCCAGAAACCGAAGGTGTACGCCATGGCTATCACTAAAGTTTCTTGCAAAGCTGCTCAGACTGTGTGCGTGTGTGTGTGCACCTGTAAACCCATCTAAGCCTGTGTGCACGTGTGTATGCCCATGTAAGCCTGTGTAAGGCTGTCTAAGCCTGTATGCATGAATGTGCACCCGACTTCACCTCTGTAAGCTTGTGTAAGCCTGTGTGCGCGCAGGTGCATGCGTGTGCACGTGCTTGCACTTGTTTGCGCTGCGCTGCTCTGGGCAGAAACTGAAAGTGAAAAGGAAGGAAAAGAAGTAGTAGGAAGTTAACCAAGGAGAACTAGCAGAGCTGCCAGGTGAAATCAATCAGAATCAGCCAATTACACAGGCAGTACACTAACCCAGCCCAGCCCAGCACTTAAAACTCTGCAAACAACATTCCCCCATGTTTTTCTCAGAAACACTGCAATACTGCAGTATACAAAGAGAAGTGAAAACTTAAAAAGCTTAACTGAGACTAAAAAATGTGAGGGGCTGCCATTGCTATTATAAGGCAACATGTGCAATATGCTGAGGGTGGTGCCATTGCAAATGCTGCTGAGCAACCCACAGTGAGGAGACGAAGAAGAGTGTACAGACCCAGGGTAACCTACCAGGGGCTACATGAGCTGGAGATAGTGGAGCACTATAGAGTGGACAGAGACCTCCTGCAGCAAATTGTTGAGATGTGCAGGCCACGCCTCACATACAGAACCAACAGAGGGGAACCCATCCCAGTGGAAACCAAGATATGTGTTGGCCTAGGAATACTAGCAACAGGTACCTTCCAGAGACCAACTGATGATATGATGGAGATTTCACAGGCATCAGCATCCAGGGTACTGCACCAGTTCCTGAATGCCATGTCAGCACATGTTGGTGATCATGTATATTTACCAAATTCCCGTGAGGCATTGGCCAGCAATATTCAAATAGTGGAATACCCTGAGGTAGTGGGTGCAATTGACTGCACGCACATACACATCAAAGCACCAGCCGGTGAGTGTGGTAGGGCCTACTTCAACCAAAAGGGCTTCCCCTCCATCAACTGTCAGGTTGTGTGCGATGCCCAGGGCATAATACTGAATGTGTGTGCTGGCTGCCCTGGAAGCTACCACGATTCCCATATCTGGCATCTGATGCAGCTGTACCAGACATTTGCCAATGGGAACATCCCTGACGGTCACCTAGTGGGGTATGTTGGCTATGCACTGGAGCCGTGGCTGATGACACCCATCAGAAATGCACATACACCTGAACAAGAACTCCATAATGAGGCAAACGCACAAATACGAAATGTAATCTAGCGTGTGTTTGGGAAGCTCAAGTCAGTTCCAGTGTCTGGACACATCTGGTGGAGCCTTGCAGTACTCACCAACTACATGTACCCAATTTGTCATGGTATGTGCCATGCTACACAATATGATCCTGCAAAAGCAGCTGCAGCAGGAACAGCATGGGGCAAGGCCAAACAGCCCCCCACCATTGCCAAGACCATCAGAGTCAGAGCATGACTCGGAGGAGGAACAACCTGAGCCTGCCGCAGTAGGCAGAAGGAGGCGTGCCCAGTATGCCTTGGCCTTGGCAAAGAGGCAATGCATAGCACCTACACTGGCTCAGTAGGAACCCTGGAAATGATACTCTGTCTGACTCGCACATAACATAAAAGAGATGCCTAACTTGACACTACCTGTTTCCAAACATGTATAGGGAGTGTAGTATGTGCATCTGACATAGGCAGCCCTGCAGCACCACCTGAGGCATGATTGCCATGTTTTAAGCAATATAAATCAGTGCTAAGCAGCTTTTACCAATATTTACTATATGTAAACAAAATTGCCCATGCTAAGTAGTGCAACGCTGAGCAATGTTGGCCAGGGTCGTGCGAAGTTGAGCAAAGTCAGGTAAACATGCTCATATATGCTTTACTGTCCCTTAAGCAGTCCGGTCTGGCCAGCATGAAAATAAAAAGCAGTGACAGGGCTCGAACCTAGGATACTGTGCACTATAGTCACAGTACTGAACCACTAAGCCATGACAGCATTCCACTGGCGTGGACACAGCAGGACAATTGTACAGTAATGCAAACGCAAAGAAATGCTGTATCATTCTCCTAAAGAGGCATATGGGTAACCTCCCCCACAGGCCTATGCAGACAGAGAACATCAGGCCAGGCAGTGTGATGTGGGTCATGTAGGCTATGAAGTTGCAATCTAATATACGTGACATTGGATGCTAAGATCTGTAGTACAGGAGTATGCCTCCAGCCAGTACGATAGGCAACAGTACAGACTGAAATGGTGTACCGTACATAGCAGTGCAGGCATAGCAAATGTGTATAAGTGTCAGGTGAAACCCTCACCCTATGTACACCCACAGTAGCAATCAGGTGTGCCCCCGGGTAGAAATGTACAAAGAATAGCTGTCCCCCCTGTATGTAGAAATGTTGATAAGTCTATGCAAAGTGTCTCATGGTAGCCCTGCAGGCACAGCATGATCCCTGTTGATGTATGACACAAAGATGAGCCCTGCTGTAAAAATGCAACTTGATATTCCACACACATAATGGTATAAATGTCTATATCGGGTGTGCCCATACACTCCAACAAATGTAGTGGATTTCATTCAGCATCACACTGAAAGGTCATACTGGGAATGCTCACACACTTAAATAAATGAAGTAAATGTCAGGCAACAACATAGTGAAAGGTCATACTGGGCATGGTCACACACTTGGGCTAAATACGGAGGTGACAATAAGGGATCTATGGATATATGTGGATAGTCATTTCCACTTCCAGAAACACATTCACAAAGTGGTGAGAAAATCATGCTATGTGTTCACGCAAACTGCCAAGGTCTGTGCATCTAGGTCAAATGAGGTTACCACTACTCATCAGTCATCAGACCAGTCTGAGAGTACCACAACACACTTGCAATGAATCTGACTAGGTACCTTCAGCAGCCAGAAACACCACTGAAGTACCTTAACAAGAGGATTACTGGCCACAAACAGTTGTCACATGCAACAAGACTGCATGTAACCCAATCTGTACTCTGTTGCATACTGTCTACTCAGGAGATCTCGGCACAACAGACAGGTCCATGTCATGGCTACACTCAGATCAGTTCTGAGTTACAGCTCAATGGCAAGAAATAGACAGACCCAACTGCTATTGCCAACATCCTGGTAGATAGGATCAGTGTTAACTTTCCACCCCCTCTCACCCATGAAAGAGCACATCTCTATAATGGAAGACTGCAAAGTTGCTGTCATCACGGCTGCACAGGTAAAAAACACTCTCCAAAGCCAGTATCACAGCAGCCATGGGACCAGATAACTTTCCAGGCTGTGTTCTACACAAACAACAGAACGATCAGGCACCACACTGACGTACCATGTTCAGTCATAGCCTCACATCAGGTTTTGTGCCTACTGAATGGTGTACAGTGATGGTTATCCCACTACACAAGGGTGGAGACACCATGGACCCCAGGAACTAGTGTCCCATTAGCCTGATGAGCCCGCTCTGCAAGGCCATGGAATATATCATCATGCAACATATAAAAAAATACACTGGTAATCCCCAAACCCTGGACCACAACCATGTTGGGTTTGTAAAATACATATCATGTCTCCTAAACCAGATAGATGACATAGAAGCAGTCAACAGAACCATAGACAAGGGTAAGGTGGTTCTCACAGCCTATGTAGATCCTGGCACAGCTTACAACACCACCCCACACTCTGGAAATATAGATAAACCCACTAAACTAGGTATAAATTGCTATGTCACAAGATGGGTTGCCAACAGGCTTACTGACAGAACACACACTGTGAAAGTAGCAGAGTCCAAGTATGACTTTGGACCAGTGAAAGTGCAGTACCACAGGGTCCAGTCCTGTGTCATGTCCTGTTTAGTATATACTTCCCTGAAGTTAACTTTAACATGGAAGGTCTGTGGCTACAGAAGTTTCAAGAGGGCTGCAAACTAGGAGCCATAATTGTAAACACTAAAGGTGTGGATATCCTACAAAAGGGTCTCCCAGAGACAGATGGCTGTTGTCAAAGCCATGGGCTCTAGCTCAATGCTAAAAGGTGCATTGTCATCCCCTTTGTTAAAAACTCTGTAGCCAAGAACTACAACATAGGTGGTAGTATACTTCACACTGAAAGTGTGACAAGAGACCTTGGGACACAGGTGGACAGTGGACACAACTGTGATAATCCCATTCCCACAGTAGTCAGGAAACCCTCCTATGTGGCCCACCTCATCACAAAATGTGTCTCAAGCAGAATAGAAGAGGACATCATTGCCCTCTACTTATCACTCACTAGAACTATAATAGAGTGCAACACCACTTTTGCTATGTACCTCACAAGACAACTACAACAACTGGAAAGCCAGCAGCAGTACCTCACAAAGAGCATTAGCGGCCTGAAATACATGCCATACACAGACCATCTCAAAATGCTCCATCCGTACTCCCTTGCATATCGCCTTCTCAGAGGTGTTCACTGCCTAACACACAAAGCTATGTCAAACACAGAGCTGTTGGACATGCTCCATGTAAAACACTCATAATCCCTCTGACCTTCGGACCCAAAACCACGAGTTAAATACAAAAGGAAGGGGTGTACCCATTTACCCTATGGATACCCACACCTTCAGGTTAGTGGCACAGCAGAGGCCTTGGAGACCATGCAAGTGCAACTAACATTGGGCAAAGCTGCTCATCAGATTGTAGCCTGCTACAGATCATGTACCTTGTCTCAGCAACCTCACTCAGTATTCTGGAGAACAGTGGAAAAGATAAAGGTCCTATCAAACACCATTATATGAGGAGATTACAACGATCCAAACAGTGAGTGGGGGAATTACTCGTGTACAATGTCCTTTGCCCAATGTTACCTAGAGTTTAAAAACACTAACACCCTGGAACAGCTGGTCACCATGCCCACTAGAGGTGACAACATACTGGACATGATCATCACCAACATGGGGTACCAGTGTTCCACAACAGAGAGAACCCCCTCGCTGGTAATATCAGATCATTAAGTAATCACACTGGACATCCACATCCTGCCCCCACCCAGTCAATGAAACCACTGTGAAGACATTTGCAAAAGCAAACTGCACACTTCCCAAGAACAAAGCGGAATATTCCAATGCCCTCTTGCTATAGGATAATGGTATACAATCTGCAGAATCATTTACAAGTGCATCCTATGAGCATCTACAGGGATGCAAGGAATGAGACATCACAAATAAAACCAAGATGCACTCCTCCAAAAATAGGACAACAATCAGGTGGTTGTTGGCCATAAATAAGCTAGACAACAGAAGGAGGAAACAAACACATGATAGAGCAAACTTCACTAACGGAAAGTCATCATTATCATTACTATCAAGAAACAATGATCGCTCATAAAATAATCCAAGGACAGTTTCTAAAGACAAATAGCCAAGGAATGTAAGTATAACAACCACAAAGCCTTTGGTAGCTATACCAGACATGTAGGTGTCAACTTCCAAATATGCTGTCAGCTATTGAAAAATGGAAAGAAATACACCCAACCAACATTCATTCCCCACATCCAGAGGGACAATTTCAGTATAAACCCCCCCTATCACCCCCAAAAGGGACTGTGTCCATCACAGAAGGATGTAGAGCCCCAGACATCATGGACATGCAGGTAAAGACAGCCCTCACCAAAGCTAAGAACACAGCATCAGTGGGACTGGATGCTGTCCCAGGCTGCGTCTTACACTAGGCCCAAAAGAAACTACACCCTCACCTACATTCACTGTCCAGACTCAAGCATACCACAGGCTATGTACCCAAAGAATGGCATACACTAACAGTCATCCAGCTCCACAAAGGGGGTGCCACAACAGAACCTGGAAACCATTGCCCAATAGGTTTACTCAGCCTGGTCTACAGAGCTATTGAGCAAATTGTCATGGAACCCATAAACTGATACATTGGAGATGGCCAGACACTGGACTCTACACAACTTTGCCTTGTTAAAGGCAGAGTCTGGCTCCTAAGCCTAGATGAGTTATTCCAAACAGTTACCAAGGACATAGATGGAGGTGAAAGTAGTCCACACAGCCCACCTGGACTTCACTAAGGACTTTCTACACCATTCCCCACTCTGTAATCATGGACAAGCGTACCTGCTGGAACATTAACAGCTATGTCACAGGATGGGTGGCCAAGTGGCTCACAGATCAAACACACATGTTCAGAGTTGCGGGTGCCATGTCCAACTGTAAGCCAGTCACAAATGGCATCCCACAGGTCTTGGTCCTGGGACCCCACCTGTTCAGTAGATACTGCTCAGAGGTACAGGCAAGCATGGGAGGTGTATGACTGAACAGGTTTGCAGATGACTGGTAACTGTGGTCTATAATCGACTGTATGGCTGACACAGACATCCTCCAGAAGTGTCTTACAGAAACAGATACCTGGTGTCAAAACAATGCCCTCAAGCTGAATGCCAAAGAATGCATAGTCATCCCCTTTGGGTAAAACAAATTGCACACAAATTACCACATAGGTGGTAATCCAGTATGTGTGGAGAAGGTCATTATGGGCCTGGGGACACAGGTAGATAGTAAACTCCCCTTTGATGATCACATGGTCAAAGTTTTTAGACATTCCTTCAATGTAGCCCACCTAATATCACCTAATGTAACCCACTTTGTATAGTCTGATGATGTCACCATCCTACAAATATACCTGTGGAAAATATAACTCACAGTAATGTGTATAGCGTGTCGTGTTGATGTGTACTCCTCAAGTAACATGAAATAGTTAGGTAGAGGTTTGAATTCTGCACTTGACAAGTGTTTGTGTGTGGTCTTCTTGGGAAAGCGCAACCTTTTTGGAGAGTAGTAAAACACCTTAAAAGTGGTAAACTAATCTTTGTCAGGTCTGATGATGTCACCATCCTACAAATATACCTGTGGGGAAAGAGAACTTCCAGTAATGTGTATAGCATGTTGTGTTAATGCGTACTCCTCTAGTATCATGAAGTCATTATTTAGGGGTTTGAATCCTGCACTTGGTGAATGTGTGTGCTGTATGTGTTTGGCAATGTGTTGTGGGTTTTGCTTTTACTACTGTATAACATATCAGTATGCATTGCACATGTGAGCTAGCTGTGTGACAAATACATATACTTACATGTTACCTCAATTATTGCATGTGTGGGAACGCTGCTTTCTCCAAGAACACAGCTGTCATCTTTGCCAGACTGTGCTGCTGCTTCCCAGACCTTAGGTCACATCTGTATGCTTGTGACAAGGCCAGCCACTGCAGTGATCCCTGGTCTAGGTCATTCGTGTCACACGCACTCATTACAGTTTCTAATGAAATGTGTGAGTGAGGGTATATGTCAGACCTGTTCAAACGCAGCAAAATCTATCAATGATGACTATTCTTTGTAGGTGTACAACAACCTTTGTGGATATGCATGCAGACCCCTTATTACTTATGTGATCCACCAAGGGATTTCAAAATACCTTTGGAAATGTGATTATCAAAGGAGAGATGACGTAACACTTGGTTGCATGTACACATCGGTACCTGTTCATCATGTTGGTGGCTACTACCTATGTGGTACTGTGGGGATAATATGTTCCGTAAAGGTGGATGACTATGCTTAGTTTGGCTTATAGCTTTACAGAATGGGTTTGACAACAGGTATCTGTCTGTATGATACCCTTGTGGAGGATGTGTGTGTCATCTGGTGAATGGATTATAGGCCACAGTATGCATTACCAGACGTGGACGGGCATATCCCTAATGTGATTGCTTGTACCTAAGAGAGCTTTATGCCAAACAGGAGGGGTCTCAGTAATGGGTGCAGGTTAATACCACTGGTTACTGGCATAGTATAGTACCTGAAGGATCCAAATGTTTGAAATGATTTGAATGTTGTACTCAGACCTGAATGTTGCCACTTCCAGTACACAGTTGACAGTGTAGACTTGTACTCACCCCTACAAATGCTAACACAAGATACATGGGAGTATGTAGTTTCTTTTCTACTTATACAATTAGCTGCCATACATACTTAGTTATTGAGATGTTTTCATTTGGCACATGAACTGTTTGGGAACTGCTATACTGTGGATATTAATGTACTCACTTCTGCACAGTTTGTGCTTTTTATTTTGTTGACATTATTACAGGATGCTCATGAAAACTGGACAATTCCAGTACTGAGTATGCCTACCTATATCCTTGCTGGGCCCTGAACACACAGGTATTTTGTAAGTTTGGGTGGGGATTGTCCTGCTATGATACTGTGTGGGGGTTATAAAGTGCTGCTGTAACATTATTTACTGTTAGAATGGCTGGTTCTGCTATCACAGTCATGTAATGCAATTCCACAACAACTTCTGGTAAATTTCCACAGAACAGGTTTTGTGTTATGGCATTCCTATCTTTCCTTTACATTCACTCATTCTGATGCATGATATATATATTTCAGCAACAACCTGCTATATGTCTACTGTGGCTTAGTGGTACTTCATGCAGTTAAGTGTGTCCAAGGTCCAGGGTTCGAGACTGACAGTGGTGTTGTATTTTGCTGCTGAGCAGAACAAGGGCCCTCACATGCAGGTTGACTAAGGGACTTTTAAGCAGTTGTAAGTGGGTTTGTGCGGGTTTGTGCGATGCTTAGCAATACTTAGCTAAGCGCACACATGTGCACACTGGCACAAACCCACTAACGACTGCGTAAAAGTGCTTGCTCCCGCTAACCCCAGCGCTAATTTCTTTGAAAGAAAAGAAAATGGGGAGATAGGAAAGTGGTGAAAAAGGGGAACAAAGAGGGAAAGACAGTAGGGAAAATTGCTAGGAATGTGCAGGACGGGTGTAGGGAAGGTCCATAGCTGCCCATTTCTTTAACAGCAACAGCTGTGCATATACTAGAAATTTGGAGGGAATTTTGAAACCTTCAACCCCTGAGGGAGGGGTGAGGACAACAAAGTATGTTGTACTGCCAATTAAATTTCAGTTTGTGTTCAGCGGACATGTGTGCAAAATGGGCAGCTATGTATGGGGCATAATTTTTTTGTGGCAGCAGATTACCCATTTTTTTCAGGTGAGAGTGGAATGTCAGGTAGGGGAAGTAGGTATATTTGGGGAGGTAGGTTGGGTAGGTACACAGACAAGACAAACAAGACACATACAGGGGCGGAATATGACACATGGGGTGGGTGAACACCATTGACGGGGAAGGATGTTTGGAAATCGCAAGCCCATGAGCCCACAGATGGAAACAGTGGAACTGAGATCCCCACCCATGGGCAGCCACCACTGCACCTTCACAGCCCAGAGGGTGGCTGTGCTGGGGGCTGCGTAGGAGGGGCAGGCTCAACCGTGAGTCGCAACACTCTTGCCTAGAGTTGGCGTAGAGGATCAGCGACTGAACGCTGGATTTCCCTATGCACCACAGCCCAAACTGTTTGGAGGGTGATAGGTGGCCCTCCTCCGGCCACGCTTGCATGGGGGGGCAAGCCCCATCTGCTGCAGCGCTTCCACTTGAAGGTGTCACAGGGCGAATGAAGGAGGAGGTCCCGGGCTGGGCACCGGACCTGCTGGTGCCAGATGCCATTGCCAGCTGAGGTGGGCCAGGTGAGTCCGCTGGGACTGGCCTTCCCATATGCTCTATGTTTAGGCAGATTTAATGACAATATGAGTTAGTAATAGCCAACAGCATTCCAAATTAGTTGTAATGCCATGCAGTAGTATTCCCATTAACCCAACACACCAGAGTTCCAACAGTTGAACAGCAAGCATAACACATGCATATATAGAACAACAGTGTAAATTCCAATGGCATGTACGATTGATTGTTGGCAACAGGTCACCAAGATTGTGGTATGTGAACAGGGCACATGCATCAAAATAAATGCAGATATTTATAAAGCAATAGGGCATATGTCCCAACAAATGTTTTGAGATTAGACATACCCATTGAGGTGTGGAATTGCATTGTTTATGCACATACAGTAGGGTGTAAAAAGATACCTCCATTAACAACTTATATATACTTATAAGTTTACACTACATTCCTATTGACTGCTGTTATATATCCCCTACATGTATTATTACACTAGACAATGTCTGTTAAATTGTGAAATGGGTTTTGCTAGTTCTTTATATACCTGACCTGTATCTGACATACAAACTGTCCAGGATGCAGATGTTACTGCTACATATTTATATATTTCATTTATATTTATATATCTACATATCTGGATGTGTTCAGGTGACATTATCAGGTATATTTTAACAGCCCCCTACATTTCTAGCAGCACACTGACATTTCTAGGGAACACAATAACAAGCTACTCATGTGCCAGATTAACCTGTACATGCCAGCCATTAACCGACAGTTGAGGACTGTATATATGCTTAACAGCTACTGGCACTCCCTTCATCCACTTTATATGGGCCTACCCAAGTGTGGGTTGACTGCGCTTAATACAACAGTACTATTTCTACCATGCAAGGTTACAACAACATATCGAAGAACGTGACACGGACACACTCCAGGAATTATACCTTTATTAATGACATTACACACTTTTCTAGTGGCTCTCTCATTTATTTGATATATCAGTGCATGCCGAAGACTTTTATTCAAGACGTATTATACCTTTATTAATGGGTTACAAAAATTTTTCACACTGTCTCACTTATTTTATATTACAGTACATGCAGAGAAATTATTCAAGACTTTTAGTATACCTTTAATAATGGGTTACAACACTCTTTTTCAGGCTCTCTCACTTATTTTATATAACAATACATGCAGAAAGATTACTAACCTGCCTGGTGGCGCAGCCTTAGCAGCCTATCTGCATAGGCTTGCTGATTCACAGCACTGACACCTGCAGCTGTGAAGTAAATGAAGGGATATTGAGACATACCTATCCATAATTTAGACTACAACAGCAATTCTTACATACTCCATTCTATGGCTACCTACTCAGTAGTGGGGCATTGTCATTCCCACAGGCCTCCTGCATCCATTGGTTCAGTTGGTCCTGCTTACATCTCTTCAAGTCTGCATGGTGGTGTCTGACCTGCTCACCAGTCCGAGGGACGCCTGTGGAGCTGGTGAGATCATGTGCTAGACGGTTCCAGGCTTCTGCTTTGTACTCAGTGCCTTAGAACTAGCCCTGCAGGAGTCTTGCATCATGATGATGGACAAGGAGCCAAACCATCACTTTTGACTACTCAATGCCCCACCGTTGCGCTCGAAAATGAGAGCCCTCTCCAGCACCGGCCATTCTGACTGCAGATGGGAGCTACAGCCAGTTATGGCACTTATTCCCGCCTATGGAGCTTAAATATGCCTCATTTCCTGCACTTATTTGTGATTGGCCGGTTTTGAAAAATCTCAGCTGAGTGCACACCTGCTTAGCACTGAGTAAACTTTGATTTATATGTATATGTATGTTGACAGTGCATGAACAGCAAAAGCTGTCATGGCTTAGTGGATCAGTACTGTGATTATGGTGCACAATATCCCGGGTTCGAGGCCTATCATTATTTTATTTTTTTACTGGCCTGACCGGATAGGAGGTGTGGCTGTGTTTACCTGACTTTGCTCAACTTTGCCCAACATTGCTCAACGTTGCTCTACGTTGCCCGACGCTGCGCTAGTAATCGCGATGCGCAGCTCCGTGCAAACATATTTTGTTTGCGCTAGTTGGCGCGATGGACAGCTCTGCACAAAGCCATTGCGCTAGTTAAAGCAGTGCTTAGCTATGGGCAATTATTCTTAAATGTGCTTAATACTGGTAAACATTGCTTAGCAGTGCTTCACATTGCTTAAGATAGGTTACTTATGCATTCATTAGTATGCATGACCGTTTCACCTTCTTATATATATTTAAAATATTGTGCACTACTACATAGTCCATTTCAATGCATTTTACTAACATTTAAAAGGTAAATGTCAGGAATTATTTTTATGCACAGATTTCCGACAGAAAATGGAAAGGGGAGTGGTGGGACTTGAACCAAGAATGCCTCCTCTTCGTGCGATGGCTCTATCACTAGGCTATTGCTATTTGGCGTACTTTGCATATATGTGGTTTATTATCCTCTTCGATGTCTAAACTGCTAACTGTAGCTAAGCAATGGGCACACCTGCGCACACGCACAAATATGGGCAGCTATATTGGGAATAATAAAAATAATAATTGGGAAGAATAAAAAACATTTTTTTACATTTTATTTCATTTGTACAGGGGTTTTGAACGTGGGGGGTGTAGTGTTGGGGGTATACACATTTGAGTGGACTAGCTCATATCTGCTGACATTTGCTGACATTTGCAGATTTAGGCACTTGCAGGGGCAAAAAAATTTGTTTTACATTTTATTTCATTTGTAAAGGGGTTTTGAATGTGGGGGGGTGTAGTGTTGGGGGTATACACATTTGAGTGGACTCGCTTATATCTGCTGATATTTGCTGACATTTGCAGATTTAGGCACTTGCAGGGGCTCGGCACTCTGACACACCCCCTGCACTCCTACATGCTCCGTGTTAGCCTTGTAGTTGAGTCAGCGTGCCCTCATGAATATACATGGCATGCTGACGTCATACTCTTAGGCTGCCATTCCCAAGTAAGAGTTAGTTAGTCTTACATGGAGGATTACTTAATCCCCGCCCCATAATCTTTCTGTGTGTACTACGTCATAAAATTTGCATTTATCAAAATGTATATTAAAGATATAGAAGTTTTAATATGACTCTGCCTCAATATGCCTTGCAATAAGTAGGAATTTATTTTCTCCAATACACATTATTTTAATTATACAGGGATACCCTACAGTAATTTGAAAGACAAATTTACTTAATTTAAAGAAGATATATTACTGTGTTTTTATAACCCTTAGAAGGCATTCAATTACATATTTATTGTGGATAAATTGGCTTTATTTCTAGTAAACAACATCAGTGTATGTGTCATCTCTAACCTCTTACCAATAATTAACTTCTTACTTGAAGATCTAAAATTTCTTGGATTTCAGTATAAATCTGAAATAACTTCATTTACATGTAACAAAAATCAGCCAAATTCATTACAAAATCAAAAATTCTCAGGGTTTCATATAAATTCAAACTTGGTCTTCTTGCAAAAGCACTGACATTAAAAATTAATATCTTTACAGATATCTTCTAATTCTGTAGTAACAAAATCTTCCACACACCCGAGGAAATGTTTTAGTTATTAAATAACACAATATCTGAATTATCATAGAATAATACCATGCCAAAAGTCAGCTCAAATAAATTACTTGATATAAAAGAAGGTCTGAAAATTTTAAATATCAATTTTTTTATCTTTAAGAATAATCAAGATATAAGCCACTTCAGAAGCATAAACAGATAAAGCTCTAACTACAGTCCAGGTAAGCTGGGTTTGATTGGTGGCTTGCATGACCGATGGAGCAGCAGAGAGGGATGTGTGTATTCATCCTGTGTGGGATGGCACTCTTAGATGATGATCCCTGAGGGGAGGAGAGGTCCAAAGATGGGAGTTTCCCTTGAACAGAGTCAACATGCATGGGGACAGTGGAATGGGAGTGGAGAGGACTTAAAAAAAGAAGAAAGCAAGGAAGGAAGAAAAAAAGGATTGCTGCACAGGTGGTCGAGCTTCCAGGACACACTTAGGATCCATGGCAAGCCCAGCAATCCCTGAGTAGTTTGGGGGAGGTAAGAAGATGGCTGGTAGACCTAATGTGAATGTGGGTCACAGTGAGATGGATGGGTAGAATGATGTCCAAGGGGCAAAAAAAAAGCATAATAAAGGAAATTCTGACTTTGTCTTATCCTGGTTGTAGTATCTGAAGAAAAGATAATCATTTTTTAAATTTAATTATAATAAAATAATAAGCTCTAAATCTACTCTGACATGCACATCACCTATTGGTTACTTTTTCAAAATACATCTTTTAAAGTCATGACATTATCTGGCAAAATATGAATAAAGTAATTCCATATCCAAAATTCATACATTAGAAATTTGTTACTTTATAATGCTTACCTGTCTCAAAATAAATTAGCAGCTATGGGCAAATATCTAACGTGTTGTGCAATGCATATGAAGGCAATTCAGTAGCTGATTTATCTCACATATTTTGAAGATGCCCAACAATAAATTATATCCAAGACTGTAAATGGTTCAAGTGTTTTCCAGATGTACCAATTTATAATAATTCTGAAAGAGTATTATATTATTGCTTCACATCTTGGGTTAACTTTTTTAAGTAAAATATTTAAATAGAGAAGTGATATCCTAAACTCTATGGAACACTTACGTTAAATTATTATTGAACATATGGAATTTTATTAAAACAAATAATGGTCACTGTAAACAAATATCTACACTTTTGGAGAAATGTTGCTAAAACCTGTTATAGTTTGGAAGTTGTGGATTAACAGGTGTCTTATGTTTATATATAACATGAGATGATGTGTGATGCCTTTATAATTCTGGACCTGTCAATAAAGTTTTAAGCTTACAACAATGTTTCTGTTTTAAATTGTAAATTTTAAATTAAAATGTACTTTTTGATATTTATGAATGATGTCTTAAGATGTTGTATAAGAATTGGCTTTTATCCCCCGGATTCACTAATCCTCCATGTAAGCTACTTAAGAAATTAACTAGTTCACTACATTAGCTTATTTTATTTTAAATAATGGATTTGGAAATCAACAGAGGGAGGGACACCAACTCATGCTATTTTTACAACCTTTTAAGTATCATTTGAAGTTTGAAACTTCTATAACATGATTAGTACAATGAAGTAAATATGTCTTAAATGGCTAGGTTTATTTGTTGCCCCTTCGAGGTTTATGTGTGCTTGATTAAAAAAGATTTGGTGTATTGACTTAAGTTCATAACTACACTTAATAATTACTCATGGGGAAATATATGTTACTGTCTTTTAAATAAGTTAAATATAGTTATACCCTTGAACTATTTGTGTAGTATTGGCTTAGATTTGCTGTTTGGTTATCAAAAAGTGTTCCGTAAAATGTACCAGCTGTTAAGGAAATGACATCATAGAAGCAATTAGTTGTATTTTAAAAAAGAAGCGCCTTTTTTTATGTTGTTGAAAGAAGAAGCTCCCTTGTTTGTGAGGGAGAACGTTTAATTAAATTTACGTACATTTTTTTTTTCGTTCCTGAGTTCCTGTGTGGCTTGGTCTTGACTCGCTGTGTGTATAGCTGTTTTGTTACCTGTTGCCTTCGCTAGTCCATGTAAGACTAAATAAGTCTTACACGGAAACTGGAGTTGAATGGTATGACGTCAGCGTGCCATGCATATTCATGAGGGCATGCTGACTCATCCACAAGTCTGACATGGACCGTGCAGGAAGGCAGGGGATGTGTCCAACTGCTGAGTAGTGCAAAGGTCCACACCCCTGCAAGAGTCAGAGTTGTGAAATGTCAGCACACATGAGCGAGTCCGCTCAAATGTCAACAAACACAACACTACACATCCCCACATACTAAACCCCATTAAAATTGTAAAATGTAGAATTTTATTTTTTTTTATAATTCCTGATATAGCTGCCCGTATTTGCGCTTGTTTGTGCGGGTGTGCCTATTGCATAGCCACAGTTAGCAATTGTGACATCGAAGAGCATATAAGAATTACTTATGCAAATTAAGCCAAATAGCAATAGCATAGTGTTAAAGACTTCGCCGAAAGAAGAGGCAGTCATGGTTCGAGTCCCTCTGCACCCCTTTCTATTTCAAATTTTAACGTACTATATGAAATAATTCCTGACATATAAAAATAAAGTTTTACTAAAATGCATTGAAATGGCCTATGTATCAGTGAACAAAAAGTATATTACTTACATATAAGAAGGAATCTGACATCTAATTGCTTGTAGCTAAGCAGCGTTTTACCTAGCGCAATAAAGTTGCCCATAGCTAGGCAGCGCTTTACCAAGGGCAATATAGTTGCCCATAGCTAAGCAGCACTTTACCAAGGGCAATATAGTTGCCCATAGCTAAGCACCGCGCTAACCAGCACATCGCAGGGCAACGTGGATTAACGTGGAGCAACGTGGAGCAAAGTCGGCTAAACACAGCCACACCCCATAGCCTGTCTGGACTGTTGTAAAATAAAAAGCAATGACAAGGTTTGAACTTGGGACATTATGCACCATAGTCAAAGTACTGAACCACTAAGCCATAGCAGCATAGGATAAATATGCACTGTTAACATACATATAGTAATAAATGGAAAATTAACCATTGCTAAGCAGGTCTGCAGTCAGCCAAGAAATTTCAAAACGGCCAGTCACCAAAAAGTGTGGGAAATTTGGCATATATAAGCTCCATAGGCAGCAATACTCGCCATAACTGATTGTAGCTGCCATCTGTAGTCAGAATGTCTGGTGCTGGAGAAAGTATATGCTTTAGAGCGCAATGCTGGGGCATCAAGGAGTCGAAATACATGGTTTGGCTCCTTTCCACCGTCATGAGTCAAGACTCCTACAGGGCCAGTTCCAAGGGATGGAGTGCAAAGCAGAGGCTTGGAACCGGTTAGCTCATGATCTCACCAGTGCCACAGGCATTACTAAGACTGCTGAGCAGGTCCGTCACCACCATGCAGACCTGAAGAGATGGAAGCAGGACCTACTGATCCAATGGATACAGGAGGCCTGTGGCATGCGTGATGCCCCACCACTGAGTAAGTAGCCATGGAATGAAGTATGTTGGACATGCTAATTTAGTCTATATAATGGATAGGAATGTCTCAATATCCCTTCATTTACTCCACAGCTGCAGGTGACTGTGCTGCGAATCAGCAAGCCTATGCAGATAGGCTGCTAAGGCTGCACCACCAGGCAGGTTAGTAATTCTTTTGCATGTATTGTTATTTAAAATAGGTGAGAGAGCCTGGAAAAAAGTGTTGTATCTCCATAATAAAGGCATAAAATGCCCTGACTAATGTCTCTGCATGTACTGTTATATAAAATAAGTCAGAGAGCCAGAAAAAGAGTGTAGTAACTCATTTATAAAGGTAAAAGAAGTCCAGAATAAATATCTCTGCATGTACTGTTATATAACATAAGTGAGTGAGCCTGATAAAGAGTGTTGTAACCTATTAATAAAGGTTTAATATGTCTTGAATAAGTCTGCTGTATACACTGTAATATCAAATAAATGAAAGAGCCTGAACAAAAGTGTGTAATGTAATTAATAAAGGTATAATACTTGGAGTGTGTGTGTGTCACTTACTTTGAAATGTAGTTGTACCCTTGCATTATATAAACAGTACTGTTGTATTAAGTGCTTTCAACCCACAGTTGGGCAGTCCCATATAAAGTGGATGAAGGAAGTGCCAGTAGTTGTGAAGCATATATACAGTCCTCAGCAGTTGCTTATTGGCTGGCATGCATAGGTTAATCTGGCACATGCATAGCTTGTTTATGAGTTCCCCAGAAATGTGAGTGTGCTACCCGAAATGTAGGGTTCTGTAGAAATATAACTGAAAATGTCACGTGAACACATCCAGATATGAGGATATATAAATATAAATAAAATATATAAGTATGTAGCAGTAACATCTGCATCTTGGACAGTTAGTATGTCAGATATAGGTCAGGTATATAATGAACTAGCCAAACCCATTACACAACTAATGCACATTGCCTAGTGTAATAATACATGTAGGGGATATACACCTGCAGTCAATAGGAATGTAGTGTAGAGTAAAAGTACTTATAAGATGTTAATGGAGGTATCTTTTTACACCCTACTGTATGTGCATAAACAATGCAATTCCACACCTCAGTGGGTATGTCTAATCTCATAACATTTGTTGGGACATATGTCTTATTGTTCTATAAATATCTGCATGTACATTATTGCATGTGCCCTGTTCAAACACCACAATCTTGGTGGCCTGTTGCCACCAATCATCCCTGCATGCTGTTGGAATGTCCACTGTCGTTCAATATATGCATGTGTTATGCTTGCTGTTCAACTGTTGGAACCCTGGTGTGT
The DNA here is from genome assembly GCF_019279795.1 of Protopterus annectens. Lineage (NCBI taxonomy): Eukaryota > Metazoa > Chordata > Ceratodontiformes > Protopteridae > Protopterus > Protopterus annectens. The sequence continues at coordinate 1,867,943,600 of NC_056739.1, forward strand.
TGGGTTAATGGGAATATTACTGCATGCTCTTACAACTAATTTGGAATGCTGTTGTCTAACTTGTAATTAAACACACCTAAACACAGAATGTATGGGAAAGCCAGTCCCAGTGGACCCACCTGTCCCTCCTCAGCTGGCGATTGCACCTGGCACCAGCAGGTCTGGTGCCCAGCCCAGGCTCCCCTCCTCCGTTGGTCCTTTGCCACCTTCGGGTGGAAGTGCAGCTGGGGATGGGGCTCATCCCCCCCGTGCAAGTTTGTGTGGAGAAGGGTCACCTGTCACCCTTCGAAGGGCCCGGGCTGTGGTGTGTAGGGTGATCCAGTGTTCAGTCGCTGATCCCCTACGCCAGCTCAAGGCGAGAGTGGCTCAATTCATGGGTGAGCCTGCCCCTCCTACGCAGCCCCCAGCACAGCCTCCCTCGGGGCTGTGAAGGTGCAGTGGTGACTGCCCATTGGTGGGGATCTCAGTTCCACTGTTACCATCTGTGGGCTCATGGGCTTGCGATTTCCAAACATCCTTCCCCGTCAATTGTGTTCACCCAATCCATGTGTCATATTCCGCCCCCCCTGTATGAGTCTTGTTTGTCTTGTCTGTTTACCTCCCCAACCTACCTCCCCAAATATACCTACTTCCTCTACCTCACATTCTACACTCACCTGAAAAAAAAAATTAAAAAAAAGGGCAATCTGTTCCCACAAAAAAATTACGCCCCATACATAGCTGCCAATTTCGCACACATGTCCGCTGGACATGTAAACTGATAATTATAATTGGCAGTACAACATACTCTGTTGTCCTCACCCGTCTCCTAGAGGTGGAAGGTTTCAAATTTCACACCAAATTTCTAACATATGCACAGCTGTTGCTGGTAAAGAAATGGGCAGCTATGGACCTTCCCTACACCCGTCCTGCACATCCCGACCTGGTTTCCCTACTGTCTTTCTCTCTTGTGTCCCCTTTTTCACCACTTTCCTATCTCCCCATTTTCTTTTCTTTAAAAGAAATTAGTACGGGGGTTAGCGGGAGTAAGCACTTGTAAGCAGTAGTTAGCGGGGGTGCACGAGTGTTAGCTTGTGTGCGCTTATTATTGCTAAGCGTCACACAAACCCACTTACGACTGCTTAAAAGTGCCTTAGTCACTCTGTATGACAGGGCCCTTGTTCTGCTCAGCAGCAAAATAAAACACTTCTGTCAGTCTCGAACCCCAGACCTTGGAGTCACTACACTGCATAAAGTACCACAAAGCCACAGCAGATATACAATAACATGGTACTGAAATAAATATATCATGCATTACAATGAGGGAATGTAAAGGGAAAATAGGAATGCCATAACACAAATCTTGTTCTGTGAGTCTTTACCAGCAGGTGTTGTGGAATTGCATGACATGGCTGTGAAAAGAAAACCAGCCATTCTAGTAGGGAATAATGTTACAGTAGCACCTTACAAACCCCACACAGTATCAGAGCAGGATAAACACTGGCATATTTGAATAGGGCAGAGGCCAGACCTCCCAACTGTGACTGCTTTACAGGGATGTCCCTGATTCATAAACAAATGTTAGCTGTGCCCCTCTGACTCCCTCTGAAATGTACTAACAGTAGGCAGAAAAGTGGGGAATCACACTTAATGAATAATGTCAATAAGTGAGAGTAGACACTGCTTGCACATCAGAAAAGGTGTAGTAATACATATGCTCCAATTCCCCTCGAACTCTCAACTGAAATATGTCTGTAATATATCACAGGTGTATCTCACTTATATGTACCTTTCCCTGAGGCTGTTCAAATATATACCTGAGAGTATCTGAGGCCTGGAAGAGGCAGAAACACACAGGCATATCAGATTGTCTGCTGTTAGACATTCTGCAAATAGCTTTGGAAGGAGTTCCACAAGCATGCCCTTATGTAGGAGTACAACACAGAAATATCAAAGGAAGTAGCCATGTACTGCTAGCAACCAGCTGTGACAATGCCATTGTTCAAGTGCTGAAAAGACTGGTGTGGTGCACAGACAAAGAATACTAGGCTAACCTCTGTCTACCATCTGGATATGTCCACAGGTGGGAGCTACACAGACAGATACTTGCCTTGATAGACTAACAGGTACACAGCAACCCTGTATGTTCAGAAAGATAAACATCACGTGAGAATAAATAATGCTCTCTGCAGTTCTGCACCCCTACCCAAAAGTACTATATACCCGTGTATTCAGGCACAACCAAGGGTGTAGGTAGGCATACTCAGTACAGAAATATGTCCAGTTGTCCTGAGCAGCCTGTGCTAATGTCAACACAAACAAACCACAAACTGTTCAGAAGTGAGTAACTTACTAATTACAGTATAGCAGTTCACAAACAGTGCATGTGCCTGATAATTATAATTGGTAGTACAACATACTTTGTTGTCCTCACCCCTCTCTCAGGGGTGGAAGGTTTCAAATTTCACTCCTAATTTATTGCATATGCACAGCTGTTGCTGGTAAAGAAATGGGCAGCTATGGACCTTCCCTACACCCATCCTGCACATCCCGAGCTGGTTTCCCTACTGTCTTCCCCTCTTTGTGCCCCCTTTTTCACCACTTTCCTATCTCCCCATTTACTTTTCTTTCAAAGAAATGAGCGCGGGGGTTAGCGGGAGTAAGCACTTGTAAACAGTAGTTAGCGGGTTTGCACCAGTGTGCGCATGTGTGCGCTTAGCTTAGTATTGCTAAGCGTTGTGCAAACCCGCTTACAACAGCTTAAAAGTGCCTTAGTCACTCTGCATGGCAGGGCCCTTGTTCTGCTCAGCAGCAAAATAAAAATCCTCCGTCAGTCTCGACCCACAGACCTTGGACACACTAGACTGCATGAAGTACCACTAAGCCACAGCAAATATACAATAACTTGGTGCTGAAATAAATATATCATGCATTACAATGAGGGAATGTAAAGGGAAAATAGGAAAGACATAGGAATACACTGCAATAACTACTTTTGTATGGCAGTTAATTGTCTAATTCGAAAAGAAAGTACATACTCCCATGTATCCCGTGTTAGCATTTGGAGGGGTGAGTAAAATTACATACTGAGAAGAGTGCACTGGAAGCAGCAACATTCAGGTTTCAGTACAACATGCATATCACTGGCTACAACCCTAGCTTCAGATATGAGACATATACCAACCTTCTGACTGACACAACGGTGTCCAGAGCAAATAAGCATGGGCCCCACCTTGCAAAACTGAAAGGGCTACACCTACCTAAACTAGCATTTTATAGCAGTGGGCTGCAATCACACTGAGTACTGCAATTACCACACAGCAGGCTGCATTCAATTACTAAACGGTGGGCACCAATTGCCATCACATGCACATGTGCAGATACCTAGAAAAGCAGGTTGTACTTGCTGTCCACACATGCAATAATATCATTGCAGCAACAGAGAGAGAGAGAGAGAGAGAGAGACAGAGACAGAGACAAAGAGGCAGAAACAGACAGACACAGAAAAACAAAGAGCAACATCAACAGACAGAGAACCCCCCCCCAAAAAAAAAAAAACAGTAACAACAGACGGAGCTGAGAAATACAAAGGTAAGGTATGTAACACATATGTATTTGCTGGCATGTGCAGATGTGTTTAAAGAGTACTCTACATGCTGTGAAACATCCATATGTGGCAGCAGTACGTATCTATATGTATCTGCACATGTGCATAGGTCAAGAGACATACTGCAACTGTTAGTGAAGGGTGGACATATATATGTTATTGAAGGTTGTTATGTGCATATATCTATGTAGGTTGTAGTGTGTGGCATAGAAAACAGCATGCAGTGCTGGTATATGTCATGTGGTAGTTAAATGCTGTGGGACTGATTTGTCAGATCTGCTGTGTTACAGCCAGTGAGGCCTGCTACAGCTACATGGGCTGAGGATGCCAAAATGCATTCTGCACAACACTGTGCAATATTATTACATAACTGTATGTCTCACAACTATCACATAATTGATATCCCCACCATGAAAGGTGGGCTGCATATCTATATATATATATATATATATATATATATATATATATATATATATATATACAGAGAGAGAGAGACAGGGTCATATGTACTGCAACAGGTGCCTGGTAACTAAGGCATGGACTGAAGATCAGTGTGGATACTGCAGAGCCATCCCTTCTTTCCAAAACACTGTACCCATTAACTACCACATAGGTAGTAACCTACCTAACACTGAAGGTGTGAGAAGGGAATATGTGACACAGGTGGACAGTAGCCTCCCCTTTGATAATCACAGTGCCACACTAATCTTGTAATCTGTCTACGTGGTACGTGTCATCACAAAAGGTGTGTCATCTAGGGAAATATTGGTCAGTGTTCCCCTCTACTCATCTCAATGCCCCATGTGGTATGTACCTCACATGACAGCTACAGCAAGTGGAAAGGCCACAGACATACCTCACAAAGAGTAATACTGGCCTCAAACAGATGCCTTATGCAGACTGACTCACAAAACCACAGCTAGACTATGTTGCATACCGCTCACCCAGAGGTGACCTCTGCCGGACATACAGAGGCATGTCACACACATAGCTGTTGAACAACCACCATGTCAAAATATCACAATCCCTCCGGGCTACATGCTCTAGGGCCCTAAACCTTGTTAGCTCACTAAACAGCACATGCTGGAGGGATAGGCTCCTATCTCAGAGAAATGCCATAGTCTGGAATAAACCACCTATCAAGAGCGAACAAGGCTCCTCAGTAGCAGGTGACATACATACCCCTGATGATTGTTTGGGAGATAGGTAATACACCCCAGGAATCACCTCTGTTGTTCTGGTTGACAGGGGCAAGTGAAATCAAATTACATGTGTGTCAAAGGCCAGGGTAGCATATGGCTAGGCTGCTCTAGGCCCTAGGCCCAATATCGTATTACCTACCTATGACACGATGCACACACACATGTACTCAGTGCAATACCTGCTATGTGAAGTTGAATGAGTGTGACGGTGAATGTGTGCAAGGTCTGTAAAGGTGTGATAGCATAGTGTGAAGTTCTTTCTGTCATGGTAGTTTGTGCCCTAGCCATGAGGCCAGCGAAAGATGTGTCAGTTATTGCTATGCAGACATAGCAGGATGGCATACGTTGTGACGTAGTTCCTTGTTGACGACTGTGGTGTCCCATTGTAGGCTAAAGCAATACATGTATGCTTAGTAAGTGGTACTGCTGGTGAATCCAACTCCCATATGAACTGTAGTACTACCTGAAGGTGTAGGCCTAAACAACACAGTATGGTGTATGTTCACATTGCTTGGAAACACTGTCTTGTGTGTTTCCTGTAGTCTGCACAGATTACACACCTCAGGCATAAGGTTTTGTAAGTAGTGGCACACAGTACTGTATGGTACACATATAAAGCTCATCTGGGTTGGCATACATTTGTGTGTTGTATTTATGTCTGATGTGTGTGTAATGATGCCTGTACCATGCCCACAATCATATGTGTGTTACAGGGTATGCATGTGTATCTAGCAACATGTATACTCTGTTACAGCAGTATGCCACCTATATTAACAACTGTGCACATATGTTAGGCAAGGGTATGGCATCAATGACTAGGGTGGTTTACTGGTAATACTGTAACTGCACTTTACATTCATTGCAATGGATAACATCTTTCTTCATGCATTAGCTTGATATATACCCCCCGTGGTGAGGTTGTGCATTGTGTCACAAACAGTGTGTCGAGTACTGGTGTATAGTGGTTTGATATATAGAGTGTGCCAGGCACTGTCAGACAGTTGTGGCCTGAGCACTGATATGTGGTATTGAACGTGTGTATCCTCTGACAAACAAACAGATGCTATATATGGCAGTTAAGTGATATCTGTACTTTAGAATGTTAAGTGTGCCACATGACTTGCTCACACATATCGTTTAATTGTCTTCCAGGGTAATGGCCCATCAATGCAACCCATCTTATACAGCAGCGGAGGAACAGGAAATCCACCACAGCTTGGTGCAGCACTACTCCCTGCTGTTTTCCAGGACCAGCCAGCACCAGCATGAGTGGACTGCACTGTGGCAAGATCTTGTTCATCGGGTAAATGACATAGGCATGCATAACCGGACATATGAGCAGGTACGCCATCACTGCAGTGATTTAATTAGACATGTCCAGTGGTGTGCGTCTGATATCCGTAGACAACAGCTTGCCACACATGGTGGGGTGGCCATTCATCCCCCCCTCACCAGAGTGGAGGAGCTGCTCCTAAACATGGTGGCTCCTGGCCAACAACAGCAACAGCAACAGACATGTGTCATCATGGAGGCCGGAGCCACCCAGCATGTTGACATGGAGCGTGGAGGTAAAATGCCCTATCTGTAGACCACTGTTACCTGCATTGTTAGATTATGCATATGTGAGATGTGTACTGTGTGTTTAGCAGTTGTGCTGCCTAGTGTTGTGCAATACTGATATTTGGAATATTATCTGTACACCTGTGACTGTCGACTGTTGTTCTACTGTAGTTTACTAAACTCACAGTAGCAATGCCACAGTTGTGGCCACTGACAAACTGTCTCATATTCTTGCAGGTCCCTCTGGTGTGACAGTAGGGCAGATGATCCATGCTGGTGAGTGTGTTATAACTTTAATATTGGTAATGAAATGTGCATGTCATAGGTGAGGTGTAGGCCATGTACACATAACACACCTATGCATAATGCATGCTGTGCATGTTTTCTGTGAGACGTTGCACATCTCAGTAATGTCAGTAGCTGCCTCAATCACATACAATACACAGAGCATCAGACACAATTGTGGCAACACCGTACTGCACATTGGATAGGCATAGTTGAGAGACTTGTTCACAACATAACACGTTTGTCATATGCAGTACACCTCAACATGCTACACATGGTGTAACCAGACACCCGCTGTAAGTTCACACTTCAGTATCCCACATGTCATCCACACAGCACACATAATATACCTGAGGGGTAGAGGCCTAGCATGGGGCTGTGCAACACTCTTCAACACATAACACAGTCATGTTAGGCAATGCTCCCTATTGGGCACCTCACAGACCCATGTAGAAAGTGGCAGTGTAATTGTGAACGTAGCCACGGCACTGCAGTTCAGGTACAGCATGCTAGGCGGTGGTCTGGCACACATTAGTAGCCTTGTGTGACCACATGATGCATGATGATGATGGCTAATGGTACTACATCCCATACAGTTACAGTGGCCACAGTACTACACATAGTAGTCATTGCTTTGCACATCATTGTTGTGTGCGCACACATATGCACCTGTACACAATATGCATAGCATGTTGTGTGTGTTCAAACATATGCAACTATACACAATATGCATAGCAGTCGCCATCTGTACAAAGTGAAACATATATGTCCTGGAATGCTATTGGGTGTATATGTCAGATGACACACTTTGGGTATGTGTGATGTTTAATGTTGCATTCATGTAGCATGCCATGTCATGGCTTGCACTGGCATGTCTGCAATATGTCCCACACTCACCATAACCACTGTATTACACAGTGTTAACATCTCATAGTATCTCTCGGGTGGCCAGTATGCATTCTACTACAGGTATCTTCTAACATGGGTACACATGTGTGTATGACATGGTTTGACACTATGCTGTGGGTGATACTGTTACTATCTTTCAATGTTTTGCATTCTGGTAGTATACACAACCTCAACAGCCTGACTATAACCAATTATTAGATGATGTCCTGACAACTGACACACAGATGTAGTGAACTCAGTAACAGTTGGATCCTTCCAGTACTATACTATAACAGTAACCAGTGGTATTGACTACCACCCATTTCTGGGACCACACCTGTTTGGCATATAGCCCCTTAGGTGCATACAAACACACTAGGGATATGTCCATCCACATCTGGAAATACATGCAGTGGCCTACAATGCATTCTCCAGATGGGACACATATCCTACACAAGGGTATCATACAGACAGATACCTGTTGTCCAACCCATGCTGCATAGCTCTAAGCCAACTATAGCATAGTCATCCACATTTACTATACATAGTATCCTGACAGTACCACATAGGTGGTAGCCCCCGACATGTATGTCGGGTACCGATGTGTACTTACAGCCAAGTGTTATGTCATCTGTCCTTTGGTATCCACATATCCAAAGGTATTCTGAAGTCCCTCTGTGTATCACATAAGCAATAAGGGGCCTGCATGCATATCCACAAGGCTGTTGTACACCTATAATTGCTGTCCATTATTGCCAGACCTTGTTGTGTATGAACATGTCTGACATATACCCCAGGCATGTACCCTCACTCACACTAGTCTATAGAAACTGTCATGGGTGTGTGTGACACACATGACCATGGCCACAGATCACTACAGTGGCCGGCCTTGTCACATACATACATATGTGACCTACGATCTGAGAAGCAGCGGCAGAATCTGTCAAAGGTAAAAAATGTATTCATGTAGTATGCAGGCTTCACACCTATGTACTACTTGAGGTCACATGTACATATATGTATTTGCCACACAGATACTTGATGTGTGCACTGCACATACTGTTTGTATCCTGATATGTCATACCGTAGTAAAAGCAAAACTCACACCACACTGACTAACAGTGTTACACAGACACACACACACACACACACTCAGCAATTGCAGGATTCAAACCCCTACCTAACTATGTTATGACACTAGTGACATATGCATCAGCACAATGCACTATATGCCTTACTGGGGTTTTTATTTTAACCGTGCCATACACATTAACATGACATGCTATTTACTTTGGTTTTTTTTTCCACCACTATATTGTAGGATGCTGACATCATCCAGAGACTTGCCAGAGAGAGGAATATACCTCTTTTAAGGTATTTCCCTAGTCTCCAAAAAGGGCATTCCCCTCAAAGGAAGTCACACAGACACATACACCCCCCCCACACACACACTCAGCAATTGCAGAATTCAAACCCCTACCTAACTATGTTATGACACAAGTGACATATGCATGAACACAACACACTATATGCTTTACTGGGGTTTTCATTTCCACCACTATATTCGTAGGATGCTGACATCATCAAACTTGCCAAAGAGGAATATACCTCTTTTAAGGTGTTCCCCTAGTCTCCAAAAAGGGCATTCCTCTTAAAGGAAGTCACACAGACACATACAGCCCCCCCCACACACAGCAACTGCAGAATTCAAACCCCTACCTAACTATGTTATGACACTAGAGACATGCGCATTAACACGACACTCTATATGCTTTACTGGGGTTTCCATTTCCATTGCTATATTTGTAGGATGCTGACATCATTAGACTCAACATGGTACTGTGTGCACTTTGTTTTACGCAATCCCAGGACTGCACCATGGGGACAGCAGGTGTTAACAGCTTGAACAGGACTCCACAATTCTTAGCTTGTGTGATCTATCTGTGGACCAGTTGCCAATCCATCATATGACAATACATATTTATGCACAGAGTGTTGAATTTGTGGATACAACATGTGTCTGGGATATTGGACAAGGGCTATTCAAGGTCTATGTGGGATGTGTGTAGCTCATTTCAGTGATGTATGTCCTGGGTGGCTGCCTTGCAAACAGTCTAGTGGTTTGGGAACCATGATCTGCCCATGAACAGACCACAGTTGGTAGGGTTGTGTGTTTGTCAGCTTCCAATAGCTCTGTTTATGACTTCAGTCATGATGGACCCCATGGCCTTGCAGATCAGACATCATAGGCATATAAGACTATAGTTCCCATGGTCTGTTTTGCACCAACACTTGTGGAGTGTGCCATATGTTGCTGTAACCAATTCAACGGTTTCATATCCTGTAGAGAGGGTAAGGCTCAACAGACTGATCAGGTGCAGAGTCTGTTTGTTCTGCAGTTCACGTATGACACATATAAGGAAACATTGTAATCCAATCAATGCCATGTTTTCAGCTTTGGAAGGACCTGTATACCCATTCTACATGTGATATCTCCTGGTATGATGATAGGGCCTTTTATCAGTGGGAGGTGGCTATGTATGTATGGACTTGTTTGACAGGATGTTGGCATTGTCAGTCATTGACAGTTGGCCCTGACTCAGGACATATATGAGTGTACATTGTTATGTATGACATAGCTGAAGGAAGTGTCATAGTTCTGTCTGGACTCCTTTACAGATAATCTTACAAAACACCAACAAACATAGGCACTAAACCCGTGTTATACTCTTTTACAAACTTAACACCCTACTGATCCTTTTTGATCAGTCAAAAGAGTATTTCATCATAATATCCTGACATGTCCAAGAGTTGGCTTCGTGTGTACTCTCCAGTCCAGCTGGTGAATATGGGGATTTTGAGGAAATGTTACAACTGCCTTATGTACACAGACAACCCTCCCCTCCTCCAAACAAACTCAGATATTTGTCAGAGATGCAACTATACAGACAAACTGGAGGCTGAGCTCTCTAGAACCATGACTGGCACAGTCTATCAGGAGGGGAAGGTAACCACACACACCACGACTCCAGTGTCACATAGACCTATAGCAACAGCAGACCAAACACATAAACACACAAACACATACTCGGAGGCTCTAAATAAAACTCTGCCTAAGCAGCAAAGACCCCCAAAGCAGACACCCAGACAACTGCTTCCCCACCAGTATACCCACATATCACAAAGTACACAATGTCAGTGTGCCACACAGTCACTGCCCTTAAGGCTAAACAACACACCTAATACACCTGTGATAGGTGACTGTATTGTCAGACACACTGATGTCTCAGTCACCAGACTGAACAAGGAGAAGGTCACTGTAAGCTGTCTGTCGGGTTCCAAGATCCGCCACATAACACATGCACTCAGGTCACTCCAAAGCAAGTACAGATATGACTCCTTTATTGTCCATGCCAGTGTGAATGTCCTGAGACGTTCCTCCCTGGACTACATGAAAAGAGACATAGAGGAGCTCTATGATCATGTAGCCCAGGCCGGAATGACCCTGACCTTGTGTAGCATCTTACCCTCACCAAGAATGATGCCACAATATAAAGACAACATGATCAATTTTAACAGTCGGCTAACGTATTTGTGTCATTCACAGGGGATACAGTGTCTGTTGGCCTGGGATGACATGCTTATCATACCACGTTGCTTCATTAGGGATGGCTTGCACCTGACACCCCTGGGCTTTTGAATACTGGCTAAGGCACATGGCACCCCCATAGTGCCTTTTTTAGGCAAGGCTCAAAAGACAAACCCCCCCTCCATAGACAATACAAGGTAAAAGAAACTAAGAGTAATGCTGCTCAATGCCAGAAGTCTACACCTCTAACTGCATGCACTCAAGGCTCTCTTCAGTATGGAGAATGTAAATATCTGTGCAGTAACAGACACCTGATTCAAGGCTCCCGACAGCACCCCAGCACTACCAGGTTACACTTCATACCATGCTTTTCGGCCACAATAACCAGGCCACACCACAAAAGGAGGGGGAGTATCCATATACTTCAAAGATACACAGACCTCCAGGTTAGTAGCACTGCACAAATCATTGGAGACCATCCATGTGTAAGTAACAGTGGCCTAAACTGCCTTTCAGGTTGTAGCCTGCTACAGACCACCCTCCCAAACCCAGGGACCACACTCGGCTTTCCTGAGAACACTGGAGAATATGTAGGTCTCTCCAAACACCATTATATTGGATGACTTCAAGTAGCCAAACATTGACTAGGAATACTACTCAAGCCGCAACACCCTCACACAATGGTTCCTCGAATATATCAACTCAAATGCTATGGAACAACTGGTCACCACCCCCACATGAGGGGTATACATATTGGACCTGGTCATCACCAACATGGGGACTCTATGTTCCACACCAGAGGTATACCCCTCATTGGTAAGGTCAGACCATACATTTATCTCACTGGACATCCATATCCCATCTCCACCCCCAGCCAAGGTAATCTCAGTGCGGAACTTCTCAAAAGCAAACAGCATACTTCTCAGAACTGAGGTGGTTTCCTTCAAAGCCCCCAGGCCAGTGGGAACTACGACTCATACCACAGTATCCTTTAGAAACCCATTGTATGGACACCTACAGGAAAGCATGGATCATGCTATCCCACATGAATCCAAGACTCACTCCTCTAAAGGCAGGTGACCTGTCTGGTGGACCTCAGCCATAAATAAGCAATGCAACAAAAGGAGGAGGCTACTACAAGATACAGCACTATCCCACAAAGGGGAGACATCTCTGATCAGTACTAGCAAGAAGCTACAGTCATAAAATCATCTAAGGCCAGCTTCGACAGTACGATTGCACAAGACACTAAAGACAATCACAAGGCCTTCTTTAGTTATGTCAGGAACCTGGGTGGCAACTCCCAGATATGCTCTGAGTTAGTGCATAATGACAACAAAATACACTGAACCCACACACATTGCCAACATCCTGGCAGACAGGTTCAGTGCATATTCCTCCCCCCATCCCCCAAAAGTACAAATGTCCCTCCCAACAGAGTGTAGCCTCCCTGACATCACAGATGAACATGTGAGAGCTGCCCTCTCCAAAGCAATAACACAGCATCAATGGGACCAGACGGTGTCCCAGGCTGCATCTTACACGAGCTTCATGAAGAACATAACCCTCACATAACATCACTGTTCAATATCAGACTTACTACAGAATATGTACCCAAGGAATGGCGTACAGCAACAGTGGTCCCGCTCCACAATGGTGGTGCCACAAAGGACCATGGACACTATCACCCTATAAGCCTGACTAGCCTGGTCTGCAAAGCTATGCAGTGTATCATCCTGGAACTCATTAACAGACATCGGCAACCTCCAGACACTGGATCCTACCCAATTCGCCTTTGTTAAGGGCAGATCTTGCCTTTTGCACCTGCCGACTTCTTTGAATCAATTACCAGGGCCATAGACATAGGGAAGGTAGTCCACACAGCCTACCTGGACCTCCCAAAAGCCTTTGACACAATACCCCACTCGGGCATCTTAAATACACTCACCAGCTTAGATATCAACACATATGTCACAAGATGGATTGAAAACTGGATCAGGGATAGCACCCACATGTTCGGAATTGCAGGTGCCATGTCAGACTCTACACCAGTTACATGTGGCATCCCACAAGGCTCAGTTCTGGGACCTGTCTTGTTCAGTATATATTCCTCTGAGGTACAGGCTAACACGGGAGGACTATGGCTGACCAGGTTCGCAGATGACTGCAAACCAGGTGCCATAATCGACTCTCCAGCTGACACAAGCATCCTCCTAAAGGGTCTCACAGAGATGGATAACTGGTGCCAGAGCCATAGCCTAAAGCTAAATGCCATAAAATGCATGGTCATCCCCTTTGGGAATAACAAAGTGCACACAGATTACCACATAGGTAGTAATCCATTACGTACAGAAGATGCACTTAGGGATTTGGGGTCCACAGTAGATACTCATCTCTCCTTTGAAAATCACATTGCCAAAGTGGTTAGGTAGACCTTCTATATAGCCCACCTTATCCCAAAAGGTTTCACATCTAAATCAAGAGAGGTCATTGTGCACCTCTACTCATCACGCCCATACTTGGGTACAATGCCCCATTTGGGATGTACCTTACCCGACACCTGCAGTAACTGTAATGACCCCAAAGGTACCTCAACAAGTGGAACAGGAGACTCATACAGCTGCCCTACACAGTTCAGCTACAGAAACTCCAGCTGTACTCAGTTGCTTAATGCCTACCCAGATGCGATCTGTGCCTGCTGTATACAGCCATGTCCAACCCAGACTTATTGGTCATGCTCAACCTCAGGATATCAGAATCCCTTACAGCTAGACACTCCAGGGACTTCAACCTCAGCACAAAATTAATAGGACATGCTGGAGGGACAGATTCATATCCCAGAAGCTCCCCTCACTCTGGAACGACATCTCAGTCCAAGTTAGGCAGAGCCCCTCACTGACCCTCTTCAAGGGAAATCTTGACAAGTGGATGGGTGATCATGTTTACCCCGGGATTTCTTCTGGGTCCCTGCTAGACAGAGGCACAGTACACTAACCGTACGACGGCTATCTTGTGTGACCTACTATTCAAAGGCATCGTATACTAGTCTACAGGGTGGTGAAACCCAAACACACTCTGGCTAAGCTTCTGAATGCCCTAGGGTTGATACCTAGTATCAACCTATGAACCTATGTACCTATGATAATGTTTGGAGTGCACATTGTTTATTGATGATACTGACTGCAGGTTTGTTATCTTCTTTGCTTTCCCACTTTCTATGTACAACCTATGTATCTGTAGTACATATTTGATTATGACAGGGTTCCAAGATGTTATATATGTGTCTGTTGTCTTATAACTGTGTGCACAAGGCTGGATTGTTGGCTAGTGAGAGGTTCCTGGGTTAACACATGAACTGCCAGATATGTCTGGCCCACTGCTGCACTCAGACATGGCCTAAGTGTGTGAGCATGCCCAGTTTGCCCTTTCAGTGTTTTGTTGCCTGACATTTGTCTCATTTATTCAAGTGTGTGAGCATGCCCAGTGTGACCTTTCAGTATGTTGCTGTCTGGAGTCCACTACATTTGTTACCATGTGTGAACATGCCCAATATTAACATGTGTACTATTTGTGTTGAAAATCAAGTTATATTTATACTGAATGGCTCACCTTTGTGCCATAACTTGACATGAATTATGCTGTGCCTGCAGGGTTTCCATGAGACACTTTGCATAGACTTATCAACATGTCTTCATACAGGCTGACCAGTGAAATACTGTCATGGTTTGGTGGTTCAGTACTGTGACTATAGAGCACAGTATCCTGGGCTCGAGGCCTGCCACTGCTTTAAATTTTCATACTGGGCAGACCAGACTGCTTAAGGTCCACTAAAGCATATATGTGCATGTTTACCTGCTTTTGCTCAGCTATGCCCAACTTTGGCCATACTTGCCCAACATTGCTCAACAGTTTTCAACATTGCTGAACATTGGCCAATATTGCTCAACATTGTCCAAAGTTGTGCCATTTAGTGTGTACGATTATGTTTACATATACTATGTAGTGGCAAAGCTGTTTAGCACTGCTTTATATTGCTTAAAACAAGTCAATCATGCCTCAGGTGATGCTGCAGGGATGTCTATGTTGGATGAACATAGTACACTCCCTATACATGTTTGAAAACAGGTAGTGTCAAGTTAGGCATCCCTTTCACTGTATGTGTGGGTCAGGGAGAGGTATCATTTCCAGGGTTCCTACTGAGCCAGTGTATGTGCTATGCGTTGCCTCTTTGCCAAGGCCAAAGCATACTGGGCACGCCTCCTTCTGCCTACTCGGGTAGGCTCAGGTTGTTCCTCCTCCAAGCCACGCTTCGCCTGTGATGACCTTGGCAATGGTGGGGGGCTGTTTGGCCTGGGCCTATGCTGATCCTGCTCCAGCTGTTTTCACAGGATCATATTATGTAGCATAGCACATACCATGACAATTTGGGTACATGTAGGTGGTGAGTACTGCAAGGCTCCACCAGATGTGTCCAGGCACCGGAACCATGACTTGAGCAGACCAAACACATGCTCGATTACATTTTGTGTTTGTGCGTGTGTCTCATTATGGTGTTCCTGTTCAGGTGTGTGTGCATTTCTGATGGGTGTCATCAGCCACGGCTCCAGTGCATATCCAGCATCCCCCACTAGGTGACCATGAGGGATGTCCCCATTGGCAAATGTCTGGTACACCTGTTTCAGATGCCAGACATGGGAACCATTGTAGCTTCCAGGGCAGCCAGCACACACATTCATTATTATGCCCTGGGCATCACACATGACCTGGCAGTTGATGGAGGGGAAGCCCTTGTGGATAGTGTAGGCCCTACCCCGCTCACCAGCTGGTGCTTTAATGTGTATATGTGTGCAGTCTATTGCACCCACTACCTCAGGATATTCTGTTATTTGCTGGAAGAGATGATGACCGACATGTGCTGACATGGCATCCAGGAACTGGTGCAGTACCCTGGATGCTGATGCCTGTGATATCCCCATCATATCACCAGTGGGTCTCTGGAAGATACCTGTTGCTAGTATTCGTAGGCCAACATATACCTTGGTTTCCACTGGAATGGGTTCCCCTCATTTGGTTCTGTGTGTGAGGCGTGGCCTGCACAGCTCAGCAATTTGCTGCATGAGGTCTCTGTCCACTCTATAGCACACCACTATCTCCAGCTCATGTAGCCCCTGGTAGGTTACCCTGGGCCTGTACACTCTTCTCCGTCTCCTCACTGGGGGATGGTCGGCAGCATTCACATTGTCACCACCCTCAGCATGTTGCATATGTCGCCTCATGACAGCAATGGCAGCCCCTAACATTTCTTTGTCTCAGTAAAGCCTTTTCAGCATTCACTTCTCTTAGCTTACTGCAGTGCTGCAGTGTCTCTGAGGAATGCATGGTGGAAAGTTGTTTGCAGAGTTTTAAGTGCTGGGCTGGGCTGGGTTGGTGTACTGCCTGTGTAATTGCCTGATTCTGATTGTTTCCACCTGCTAGCTCTGCTGATTCTCCCTTGTTAACTTCCTACTCTTTGTTGTGCTTCCTTTTCCCTTTCTGTTTCCTCAGGAGGCAGTCGCGCACACAAGCAAACATGCGCACACCAGGTCACACGCACGTACACAGGCTTATACAGCCAAACACTTGCTAATTCCTGCTTTAATGCATGCACACAGGCTTACACAGCCTAACTCTTGCTAATTCCTGCTTAAATGTGCACACACAGGTGCAAACATGCTTACACAGATTTCAACAACCTTACACATGCTTACTCCAGCTTAAAAGCGCACACAGTCTTACTCGGATGTACAGGTGTGCACCCGTGCACAAACATGTTGCAAGCCCTTTTACAAGAAACTTTATTGATATCCACGGCATACACCTTCAATTTCTTGACTTTAGCTAGGATATCTGGTGACACACCTCTTCCAGTGATGAGTAACTGACAGCAGACACATGCCACTCTGCTCCAATGAGCTTACATTCTTTCATACATACCCCCCCTCATGATATCACCTATCTTCTACTCTGTTACTCCCATTATCCTAGTCTTACACTCCACTGACTGTGCTCATTTGCTATGTAAACTTGGGATTCACTATCCTTACCCTCATTTGCATAGAATTGCCTACTAATGCTTGGTTACATCTCTTAGACTGGGTTCCCCCTTAGCAACCTCTACTCGGTAGCCATGTTGTCTTCAGTCTGCCATTCACTTGCATTGTATGATATGATATCCTATAAATTCCCTATTTGTGCCTTTTAATTTTTGGATTTCTGTTTTTTAGAGCGCAGCACGTTTGTGTGGCGCTGTGCTACGCTTAAACCTTGGAGATCGGGGGGAAAAAAATATTTTTATTTTTATATTGCATCGAGGAACATTGCCAATGGCCATATATTTGTCCATTGGCATGCTTCCTCAACTGGATGCAACCTTTATTTGGAGCTGTCACGGCTCCGTTTTGCTATTTGCAGAATGGTACTCAGTTGTCAACTGAGTACATTTCTGCAAATAACACTGCTCTTACTCGGACAGGTTCGGGTTTCCTGGATCGCAAATTTACCTCATTTGCATGCCTTTCGGCAGCAATTGAGGTAATTTGCATATCCTAACCCTGTCCGTGTAGGAGCCGTTTTAGGAGCTCTCTTGCACGCCCCTGCCAGCTGTTCCTGGATCGCTCATCAGACATGTTGGCTGCATGGAGTCTTACTCTACTCTTAGACTCCGTGCAAGCCTTCATGAATCCGGCCCTATGTCTTTTGAATGATCTATTTTCATTATTTTTATGAGAAACACTTCCTAATTTTGTTGGCAGAATTATATTCATTTTGGGGGCAGTCATATCTCATTTTTGATTATGGAATATATTTATGAATTATGTTATTTTGAAAAATCTAAATCCAATATGCATTAGAAAACAACTGCTTTTGTTTTCTTTTAGCATATAGTTTATCAGTTGTTAATTTTAGATTTCTTTTATTTTGTTTTAAATGGTAGTCAGTTCCAGTTTTTAGGGCCTGCTCTGTAGAAATCTTTTGTACAGTAGACAATTTGATAGTTAGATGCATCAGTGAAAATCCATTTGGTTTCAAAGTGAATATGATGGCAGCATGATAATTACTTTTCCTTATAGAGGTAGGTAATATGGTTCATTAAGTAATTTGATAATTAATACATTTAAATGAAACAAGACTCTGACTGTGACTGGTAGCCAGTTAGTTTTAGGGTGATAAAGTGGTGTTCCCTATTATTACTGAGGTATATGAATCAAATAATTTTATTTTCTGAATTTTATTTAACGGATGCATTTTCTGGTGAAAAGAGAATGTCAGCAGGAAGCCTACATTCAGTCACAGGAATCAACACATTTATAATATGTATCCTGGTGGCATGTTCTTTGGTGAGAAGAGTTGACATTTTATGGACAATGACTTTGGGTGTGACTAATGAATGGAAGAGTCTGATCCAGTATTAATCCTATACATCTTTTATTCTGAATGATGGATAAAGGAATTCCTTTTGGATCCTTGATGCTAGTTGGATGGGACAATTAAAACGTTTTTGTTAGTGTAACTGTAGTTTTAGAGGTATTCATTGACAGTCTATGTATAGTCAACAAGTTCCATTCTAAGACGTCTGTTTGCAGAGATTGAATGCTGGATGATTTGTTTGCTTTTTTTAAAGATGGCATCACCAACATAAAACAAGCAATTGGCATGAGGCAATTTACATGGCAGATCATAAATAAATAAGGGAAGTATTCCCTTCGCTGACTTTCTCTGGCTTTGTCTGGTAGTTGGTTTAGAGGGTTAGTGAGCTGTTAATGAGCTAGTTCTTGTCCAATGATGCATGGTTTGATTTCCTCATCTTCCATTGCCTTTGTGACTCTTAGCAAGTCACTTAACCAGACATTGCCCCCAGGCCGAGTATGAAAAAGGTCTTTGGAGATCAGTGCTCTACCCTGGACAACAAATATAATAAATACAAATAAATATAAAGGAACGATAGTGCAAGAACTGATACTTGGAGACCTTTAGTAGTCATCCCAGTTAGTTTAGCGCATTATACTTTGTACCTGTAAAAGTTCTTTTGGTCGGGTATTCCTTACACTGGTAGTAATTTCAGTAGTAAATCCACAATTGTGTAATTTATGTAATAATAAATAATTAAACACACAGTTGGGAATTATATAAAGAAGTTATATACTCACCATAACATTCCATCTGTGTTGTCCATTTTCATTCTTTCTCAACAATTGTGTTTGGATTTGACCTTCAGATTTGACTCAGCTGTTATTTACAGCTCATGGCCACTGGAAAACTCTTGAGTTGCTCCCTTACCCATAATGCTCTATCCCCAATTTACAACTGATCTTGTTTGCTGGCTTACAGTATGAAAAAAAATATTAGCACCCTGGTAATAGAAACCCATATGTGGAGTGCAACATAAGGAGCAGTAGTTCCCTTATAAGGTCTCCTTTTCCAGAAGTCATTATTTCAAAGGTATGGAGTTGGTGGGAGGGGAGCTGATGCAAAGTGAAAATGGACAACACAGATGGAATGTTATGGTGAGTATATATCTTCTTTATCTGATGTCAGTTTTCATTCATTCCTCAACCTTTGAGACAGATTCCCCAGCTAAATGAGATCCCAGGAGAATTCTAAGGAAGGATATTCATGAGCACAGTTGAGCTGAAAGCTGTTCTTCCCCTCAAGACCAGACCCAATTTGTAATAAGTAGTAAAGGTATGAGGATAAGCCCAAGCAGCAGCTGCACATATATCATCCATTGAAACCCTGGATAAAAATACTGATGATGTTGTCATGGACCTGGTTGAATGGGCTCTCATAGGCTTTGGTAAGGAAAGGCCCAGTTTGTTATAGAGAAAGGATATACAATCAGTCTTCCATCTGGCTAAGTTACTTTCATAACTGGATTGCCAAACCTGGAATCTGCAAAGGAAACAATTGATGTGTTTTTCATAAATCCTTGTTTCGATGTAAGTAAAAAACGTAATTGCCTATGAATGCCCAGTAAGTGTAACATGTATTCACCTTTGTAAAATCTGGAAAGAAAATAGGCAGATTAATAGATTGATTGATGCTGGATTATGACATCACCTTAGGAAGAAGGAAGTACTGGTTTGTAAAATTACCCTATCCCTATGAAATATTAAGTAAGGAGGTTTAAAGGGCAAGCCTTAAAGTTTGACAGTCTTCTAGCAGCATTTATGGTTACCAAAAATATACTTTTTTTAGGTCAAAATCTTAAGTTTGCATTTTGCTGCTGGTTCAAAAGGGGAATTAATTAAGGCCTGTAATACTAAATTTAAGTCCCATGGCAGAGTTGGATCCTTATAAGGAGGTCTCAAAAGAAGGGCAGCTATAAAAAGACCTTACATATTTTTGTTGATGCCAAGGAGGAGAGTGTCAATCCCTATGTGAAAATTAGAGATGGCAGCTAGTTGTACTCTAAGAGTTGAGGAGTTGGTGCCTTCATTGAGAATTGTTGCTAAAAATTCAAGGACACTATACATTGTTACTGAAAAGGGTCAGTATGTTTCTGCTATACCCACAAAACAAATCTTTTCTGTTTACTTCTGTAAAGTTTTCTTGTGGAAGCTTTATGAGAAGACAAAACTATATGATAAACAGCAGAAGTGAGCGGATGCAGTCTGGCTATCAATGGAAGTGGAGAAACCATGCAGACAGATTTAGATTTTAGATATCTGGGTGATTGTTGGGTACGACAGAAAGTTTGAATTGGATCCATAATCCAAAGAGGGAAGACTAGATGAGGCCTATGAAATGAGAACCAAATTTTCTGAGACCAGTAAGGGGCAATGAGAATGACTTTGCTCTTCCACTGGGATGTTTGCTGTAGAAATTTAGGGATTAAGCGGGTTGGGGATACACATAGAGGAGTCCAGGGGGCCAATCATGTAGTAGAGCATGTCTCGGTGATTCTGCCAGTGGGGGGATTAGGACAAAGAACCTGCTTCACTTGTTGCTTAGGGGAGATGAAAATACGTCACAGCATGACTGGCCCCATTGAAGAAAAATCATTTCTACCACTTCCTTGTTGAGAGACCACTAGTGTGGTAGTAGAATGGGCCTGTTCTACTTGTCTGCTATCATGTTGGATTTCCCCAGAATGTGTGTTGATATCAGAAATCAGTTGGATGAGATCGCCCATTGTCAAACTCTGAAAGCTTCATGACACAAGGTGTATGATTTGGTTCCTCCTTGTTTGTTGATGCACCAAACCATGGACATATTGTCTGTTTGAATTATAATTGTCCCAAAAGGGAGAGAGCCTTGGAAAGCCTGCAGTACTAAGAATCCTGCTGTCATCTCCAGGACATTGATATGAATACTGGCCTTTTTGGGGTAACCATGTGATTTGGACTGTTTTTCCCAGGAAGTGCCCCCTCTCACCCTATCTGGGATTCATCTGTGGTCACTATAACCTTGGGTTGAAGAAAAATGAAGGACTGGCCTTGCAGAACCTGACCTCTGTGGATCCACCAGCAATTATCTTTTGTATGATTTTTGTAATTCTTACTTTGTGAGTATATGCTGATGAAGACTTGACCACTGAATGGCTAACACCCACTGAAGAATCCCCATATGAAATCTTGCTAGATGAACTAGAACTATCACAACAGAGATTGATTCAAAGGCTTGTATAATCAATTGGGCTGACATTCAGGATTATTGAATTATCTTTCAAACCTGGAATTGGATAGTCCATACTCTAAAAAAATCTGGAATTGACTCAAATGATAAGGCAGACAAAAAAACACCAAATAAACAAACTCCACCAAGGACTTGCAAGAACAAAGACCAGGAACCAGATTAGCAGCAAAATGTTTATTCTTCACGTTCGTTCATAAAAGACTTCTTCAGAACAACTAAAAACATCATATCACACATTCTTAATACCATCCTACTTCAATTAAAGTGACCGAATAAAATCATTGTAATCAATTAAAACTAAAAAGCACTAAAAAGGAATATTAAAGTGCAAACATACCTATAACTAATAACATACTTTCTGATCAATATTAACAGAATATAATTCCTGTCAAGAATAAAAAATAAAAATATGAGACTATAAATATGTAACATATAACTTCACTTTCAACCTTTTGTTGTACAAAAACATTTTAAGTTTATAACCTCATTCAGTCCTGGAGGTTTGTCTGCATTTAGTCTCATCTGCCATAATGCTTCCTTATGCTCTACAAGCCATCTATAAACCCCCTTTTAAGTCTTTTGGCACTTGTTCAAGAACAGAGAATTAAACCTTTTTGCTTTCTTTACAGTCTAAAGAGTGCTTAAATAGAGCATTGTAAGCATTTACCTTAACAGAGAAAAGTGTACCTTTATACGTTTTTCTAATCTCCTTGTAGACATCCCTATATAAAAACCTTCACAGTAGGAACATACAATAATTTAAACAATGCCTTCCATTTTTCAAGTAAAAACACAAGAGACTGCTATAGTTTTATCTAAATGCTTCAAATTAAGACTTAAGAGGGGAGAATTATAGAGAGCTTGTAGAGAAAAAGGAAGCATTATAGGTTCATAGGTTCATAGGTTCATACTAGGCTATCTGCCCTAGGGCATTTATAAGCCTAGCCAGAATGTGTTTGGCTTTCGCCACCCATTTTAAATTTATTTTGCTATGCCCTTTTTCGAGGTTAGTATACTGTGCCTCTGTCTGACAGTGATACAGAAGTGATACTCGGGGTAAACCTATGATCTCCCATCCACTCATCAAGATTCCTCTTGAAGAGAGTCAATGATGGACTCTGCCTAACCTGGACTGGGATTTTATTCCAGAGTGAAGGGAACCTCTGGGTTATGAATCTGTCCCTCCAGCATGTCCTATTTATTTCAGTGCTGAGGTTCAAGTCTCTCGAGCGCGTAGCTCGATGGGATTTGGATTTTCTGAGGTGCAGCATGTCCATTAATTCCGGGTTGGACATGGCTTTATACGTCTGGCACAGATCGCCTCTGAACAGGCAGTATGCCACTGAGTAGAGCTGGAGTTTCTTTAACCGGGCAGCATATGGCATCTGTTTGAGCCCTTTGATCCTCTTGGTGAGGTACTTTTGGGGTCTTTCCAGTTGCTGCAGGTGTCTGGTAAGGTACATCCCAAAAGGGGCATTGTACTCAATTATGGGCCTGATGAGGGATGAGTAAAGAGGCATGATGACCTCCCCTGATCTAGATGTGAATCCCTTCATGATTAGGTGGGCTATATAAAATGTTTTTCTAACCACTTTGGCCACGTGATTGTCAAATGAGAGATTGCTATCAACTTGGGTCCCCAGGTCCCTAATTACTTCTTCTGTACTTAATGGATCACCACCTATATGGTAATTTGTGGGCACTTTGTTTTTGCCAAAGGGGATGACTATACACTTTTTGGCATTTAGCTTGAGGCCATGGCTCTGGCACCAGTTGTCTGTTTCTATGAGGCCCTTTTAGAGGATGCTTGTGTTGGCTGGAGAGCCGATTATGGCACCGAGTTTGCAGTCATCTGCGAACTTGGTCAGCCACAGTCCTTCCGTGTTGGTCTGTACCTCCGAGAAATATATACCAAACAAGAGAGGTCCCAGGACTGAGCCTTGTGGTACACCACTTGTAACTGGTTTCGAGTCTGACATGGCTCCAGCAATTCTAACCATGTGGGTTCTGTCCTTGAGCCAGTTTGCAATCCATGTAGTGACATAGGGGTTTATATTTAAGCTGGTGAGCTTATCTATAATGCCTGAGTGGGGTATTGTATTGAAGGCTTTTGCGAGGTCCAGGTAGGCTGTGTGGACCACCTTCCCCTCGTCAATGGCCTTGGTGACAGTTTCAAAGAAATCAACCAGGTTTAAGAGGCAGGATCTGCCCTTAACAAAGCCAAACTGGGTAGGATCCAGTGTCTGTTGGTCCCCAATATCTTTATTTATGAGGTCCATGATGATCCTTTCCATAGCTTTGCAGACCAAGCTAGTCAGGCTTATGGGGCGATAGTTTCCAGGATCCATTGAGGCACCACCTTTATGGAGAGGGACCACTGTTGCTGTACACAACTCTTTGGGCACATATCCTGTAGCAAGGCTGAGATTGAACAGTAGTTTTATGTTTGGGTTTAGCTCTTCTTGGAGTTCATGTAGGACGCAGCCCGGGACACTGTCTGGTCCCATTGATGCTGTGTTTTTTGCTTTGGAGAGGGCGGCTCTTAACTGAGCATCTGAGATGTCAGGGGGGCAGCACTCTGCTGGGATAGATATTTGCCCTTTTGGTGGGGGGGGGAGTTTGTGCTGAACCTGTCAGCTAGGATGTTGGCAATGTCTGTGGGTTCAGTGTATTTTTTGTCATTCTGGACTAATTCTGAGCATATCTGGGAATTACCATCCAGGTTCCTAACATAACTAAAGAAAGCCTTGTGATTATCCTTAGTGTCCTGTGCAATTTTTCTCTTGAAGCTGGCCTTAGACAATTTTATGAGTGCCCATAGTTTTTTGCTAATACTGATCAGTGATGCCTTCCCTTTTTGGGATTTTGCTCTATCATTTAGTAGCTTCCTCCTTCTATTGTATAGTTTGTTTATAGCTGGGGTCCACCAGACAGGACGTCTGCCTTTGGAGGATTTGGTCTTGGTTTTATTTGGGATCGCATGATCCATGCATTCCTGAAGGTGTTCAAAAGGATTCTGCGGTCTGGGCCGTAATTTCCACAGGCCCGGGGGCTTTGAAGGATTCCACCTCGGTTTTTAGGAGTGTGAAATTTGCTTTAGAGAAATTTTTCACTGTGGTTTTCTGGGCACGGTGTGGGCTCGGGATGTGAATATCCAGTGAGATCAGTTTATGGTCTGATCTTACCAGTGAGGGATACACTTCTGGTCTGGAGCACAGAGTCCCCATGTTGGTGATGATCAGGTCCAGTATGTTTTCCCCTCTTGTGGGAGTGGTAACAAGTTGTTCCATAGCATTTGAGTTTATAAATTCTAGGAACCTTTGGGCTAGGGTGTTGGAGCTAGAGTAATGCTCCCGGTCTATGTTTGGGTAGTTTAAGTCGCCCAATATAATGGTGTTTGGAGAGAACTTCATATTTTCCAGTGTTCTCAGAAAGGCCGAGTGGGGTTCCTGGGTTTGGGAGGGTGGTCTGTAGACAGACTATAAACTGGAAGGCAGTTTTACCCACTGTTAGTTGCACATGGATTGTCTCTGATGCTTTGTGCTGTGCCACCAACCTGGAGGTGTGGGTATCTTTGATGAATATTGATACTCCCCCTCCTTTTGTGGTTTGGTCCACATTTTGGGGCCTAAAGCATGGTATGAGGTATAACCTGGTAGTGCTGGGGTGCTCTCGGGAGCCCTGAACCAGGTTCCTGTTACTGCACAGATATCGATGTTCTCCATGCTAAGGAGAGTTTCGAGTGCGTGCATCTTTAGGTTTAGACTTCTGGCATTGAGTAGCATTACTCTTAGTTTCTTATCCCTTGTGATACCTATGGAGGTGGGTTTGTCTTTTGAGCCTTGCCTAAAAAAGGCACTATGGGGGTAGCAAGAGCCTTTGCCAATATCCGAAAGCCCAGGGGTGACAGGTGCAAGCCATCCCTAGCGAAGCATCGTGGCTTGTCGAGCATATCATCCCAAGCTGACAGGCATTGGATCCCCTTTGAATGACACCAGTACTTAAGCCAATTGTTGAAATTGATCATCTTGTCTTCATATTGTGGCATCATTCTTGGTGAGGGTAAGATGCTACTCAAGGTCAGGGTCATACCGGCCTGGGCTACATGCTCAGAGAGCTCCTTTATGTCTCTTTTCATGTAGTCCAGGGAGGTATGTCTCAGGTCATTCACACCAACATGGACAATGACTGAGTCATATTTGTACTTACCTTGGAGTGACCTGAGTGCTTGTGTTATGTGGCGGATCCTAGCACCTGACAGGCTGCTCACCATGACCCTCTCCTTGTTCAGCCTGGTGAGCTGGACGTCAGTGTGCCTGACGATAGAATCACCTATTACAAGTGTATCAGGTGTGTTGTTTAGTCTTAAGGGCTGTGACTGTTCGGCACACTGGCTTTGTGAGATATGTGTTGCATGTGTTTTGTTTTGGGGTAGCGGTTGCTTGGGTGTCTGCTTTGGAGGTCTCTGCTGCTTAGGCAGATCTTTATTTAGAGCCTCCGAGTATGTTTTTGTGTGATTATGTGTTTGGTTTGCTGTCGTGGTAGGTCTATGTGAGACTGGAATTGTAGTGTGGTTTCCTTCTCCTCCTGACTGGTTATGCCAGTACTGAGTTGAGAGAGCTTAGCCTCCAGTTTGGCTATATGGTTGCATCTCTCACATGTGTTGGAATTTGTTGGGAGGAGGAGAGGGTTGTCTGTGTACATGAGGCAGTTGTAACATTGCCTCAAGATTCCCAGATTCACCAGCTGGACCGGAGAGGAGATTGACAACTGACCTTTGGACATGCTAGAATAATATTGGGAATTCCTTAATAATTGAAAACAAGGGCCAGTGGGGTGTAAGATGAAACTAAATGCAGACAAACCCCAAGGACTGAATGAGGTTATAATTTTTTTTTTACTGTGACGCCCTTGCACTGGCCCAGTAATCAAGGATCCTCAATCCTCACCACTAGCACCAGTGAGGGACATACACATTGAGAGGATGACAAGTACACTTGCAGTAAGGTACAATTTCCCTTCAGAGCATACATAGATCACAGTCAGTCTGTGGCTGATTTCTCCCTCTGTACGGTTAAAATCTAAGTCGAATGGCCAAGCTAAGACCTCCAGCACCCTCTCTGTCCAAGTAGTGCTACGCGTGCCCAAGTAGCTAACACACACTTTGAGATTTGATTGATATATAAACACACACACACCTGAGAAAGGCTTGCACAGGTTTACTAGCTATGCCCCCTTCTTCTCAGACTGCCACCAGCCAGCCTTACTAATCAGATACTATAAGGCCCTTACCAAAGGGTGTCCGATCCTACTGTATAATGTTACTATTATCCAAATGGTAAGTGTGACAAAGACTTTCAAGGCTATTTAGGAGTGGGCGGTACATGGTCACCAAATACATATGCAAGTACTCTAAGAGCTTAAATATCTCTAAACAAATCAGCCACAATTAAAATGTCTAAATATATTTAATAATAAGTAATAGAAGAACAAGACAATATTAAAAAAAAAATGACAGCAACTACAGATTTCAGAATCACAGGAAATATTTTAAAACAACATTGCAGGACAGTCTCAAATAAACACAGAAAACATCTAAACTAATCTTTACTATAGTCCTAACTATATCTAAAAGATATCACTGCTCTCTAGCCTTACTTACAGAGGAAGGCAAATGCAGATGAGTAGATATTCTTGCTAGGTCCAAGACAAAACACAAAATGCAAAATCTTTCTCTGAGAGAGTTCTCAAATTAATAATCAACATTACTGCTGGATTAGCTCAGATAACATCACTCTTTGTCACCTGACTTCACTTCCCATGCTAAACAGATACTATCATCTCTGTATTAAAATACTTATCTCTCAGATGTGCAGCTGCTAGGAAGTCACAAAGCAATAAAAACACTTTATATTTTAAACCTGGCAATTATTTCTGTTTCAAGGCAATATAGAAAGAAACTTCTAGCTCTAGACATCCTGTCTCTTTCAGTGAAACTGAGACTGAGATAACACAATCGTAAAACATTCTGATTCCAACCTATTTTCTTGAAGCCTTGCAAGTTAACTCTGTATATTCCAGCTTCTACTATTAAAACAAACATTTGCACAGGTATATAGTTTATATACATTTCTGTTCTTTTCCAGTAGGGTACACTGTGGTTACATTCTTGAAGATCAGTACACAACATACAGTTCTCTTACATATGTAAGACAAGCATATGAATCATATTAATATTCACAAATGACATGGAATTATCCACAAAATTCCAGATAGCTGGGCTGGCATTGTCACATGTACAACAAAAGACTGAAAGTGATTTGATTTGTTACACATTTATAGTCTCATATTTTTATTATTTATTCTTGATAGGGATTGTATTCTATTAATATTGCCCAGAAGGTGGGATATTTGTTTTAGGTATGTTTGTACTTTAAGATTGTTTTTTAGTGTTTTTTAGTTTTAATTGTTAAATTAAAATGATTTCATCGGTTCACTTTAATTGAAGTAGGATGGTATAAGAATGGGTGATATGATGTTCTTAGTTGTTCTGAAGAAGTCTTTTACAGATGAAAGTGAAGAATAAACTTTTTGCAGCTAATCTGGTTCTTGGTCCGGTTCTTGGTCCTAGTTCTTACAAGTCCTTGGTGGATTTTGTTTATATAGTCTGTACTCTAAGGAGAGGGAGGCTGTCACTGATACTGTGCTGACAAATCCTCCTATGAATTTCAGTGTCTGAGGTGGTTCTAACTGCGATGTGTTGTCATTTATGGTAATCTCCAGAAGGGAGCAAATCTAGAGTACCTGGTTTTGAGATCTTATCAGTAAATACCTGGTCGGAGTGGTTATGTGTGAGTCTTCAAAGTACAGAAACACTTGTAATTCCTGCAGTCTCAAGTGAGCTGCTACCACTGCCATTTGGTGAACACCCTGGCAGCTGGGTTGAGGCCAAAAGGTTGTGTCCTGAACTGGTAATGACTGACTTCCAGACAGATACATAAGCAACTCCTGGATTGTCTGCTAATCTTTATGTGATAGTACACATCCTGAAGGTCTATCAAGCACATTCAGTTGTCCCTGCACAAAAGGGTGTAATGGACTGAACTATGACCATTGGGAACTTGGTCTACTGAACTGATCTGTTCAAACTGCTGAGATCCAAAATAAGTCTCCAATCCCCTGTTTTCTTTGGCACTAAAAAAATTCTCGAGTAAGCTGCAGATTCTATCTGGTCTGGTGGGACCTCTTGGATGACTCTTTCTTGTAGCTTTTTGATTTCTAGTGCTACTGCTTTCATCTGACTGGGTGTAAAATTCCGTATTTTGCATATAAGGGAGGTGGTAGGAAAAGAGAACAATATAACCTCTAGAAATAATCACACATCTTTTGTAAGGCTTAGCCCGGCTCTCTTATGAAGGGGTAAATGACCCCTGACTGCCTCCAGAGGTGGAAAATTGAGCCTCTTTTAGGAGCTCTGGTAGGGTCTGACAGAGAAGGAATCTCTAGCCCCTTGGTTCTGTGAGCCTCCTCTGTTGCATGGGTCGTATCTTCCATTTGAGTTCCCCTCTCTGCCCCTGGGGAACTATCTCCACCTGGATCTTGGAAAAGACACTGGGCTTTTATGAACCACATTCTTTGACCTCCTCATTGATTCCTAGAAAAGGTCCTTTGAGGGGTTGAAACATTTACTCCCACTGCAGAGAGGGTCTCTCCATCTTGCTCACACCTGGATAGTGTGTCCTTTACCTTAGGGCCATACAAAGAGCTTCCATCAAAAGGTGCATTGACTAAAGAGGACTTGAAGGGCTCCAAAAAGGCACACA
This sequence comes from Protopterus annectens, assembly GCF_019279795.1. Classification (NCBI taxonomy): domain Eukaryota; kingdom Metazoa; phylum Chordata; order Ceratodontiformes; family Protopteridae; genus Protopterus; species Protopterus annectens. The sequence continues at coordinate 1,867,973,207 of NC_056739.1, forward strand.
AGTGCATCCAGGCATGCCTCCTAATGGAAATGTCTGAACCCACTGCCCTTGTGGCACCTTCAGCTTCATATAAATGAGCCTCATGGACGAATTAGTGACAGATTGTAGGGTAGCCACCTGTGAGGCTACAGAAGTCTAAGCCTCAGAAGTATTGGTCCCAGCAAGGGATTTGTGAAGTTCCTTAATCCAAACCCTCTGCAATCTAGTGAAGTTTGCCAAATAATTCAGTGATCTGAATGCAATTGTCATTGAAGCATAAGCTCATTCCCCAAATCTGGCCAACACCCCTGACTCCCTGTTAGGGAGATGGACAGAAGAACTCTGTTCCATGAGTTCCTTATAGGTGGCCTCTGCCACAACCATGGCATCTACAGTTACTCCCTTGTTCCAAAATTCCCTTCCTTTAGGTAGTGTCAAGATCTGTTATGATCTGTTGGGAATCAGCTCAACCATGTCTTATTCCTTCTATGTCCACCTAGAGCTCAAGCCAATGAGCTCATTAGTGGGTGGAGTCACAAAGGAGATAGATGGGTCAGACCCAAAGGCTTCTCTTGAGAAGGGTTATGGGTAGACCAACCACATCTCTACTTAAAGATCTCTCAGATATCTTCAAACATGATGTCAGCTGGTGGTGATCTTGGGAACCCTTCCCCTCATCAAAATTGGTATCTTCATTGACTGACTCCTGAGGGGACTACAAGTGCCTCCTCTTGCACTTTCTCTTCTTAGGAATTTCTTCAGTCTTGTGCTCTGGAGAAGTATTAGAAAAAATTGTAATACCCTGCTGGATAGTCTGGATACTTTGAGCTGGCTATCCCTGTGGAGTAGAGTAATAAGGCTTAGGGCACAGAGACATATTGGATCCAAAAGGGACATCCAAGGAAGGAGGAAACATTTATCCAGCAGAAGCAGAAATTACTCTCTCCACTACCTCAAAAGTGGAATGCTTCAGACAGAAGAAGTCAATGGAGCTGATAAGCAATGCTTCCACCCCATTGGCTCTCCCTGCTTGGAAGGTAGTCCGCCATCCAGAGGTCGAAGCTGAGCTATCCAATGCTGATGATCCAATGGACAGAGATGGCTCCAAAACTTTCAGTCAACTCCAACATCTCGGGCCTGACAGAGACACTTTAGCTACAGGAGCTGTCTGGCTCTGGCACACTGGGAGCCAGTGCTATCAAAGAAGACCTCAGGGCCAAAGATACATTGATCTTCAGAACCAACTCAAATGGCCCCAGAAAACTTGGATCAAAGGACTTAAAAAAACACTTGTCAGATTTGAGAAGGAGCCAGGATCAGTGGTGTAGTTCTGGTTAGGGCTTCCTGACCCAAAGGGGTAGGAACCAAAAGACGTCCCATCTGAATCTGTGCTGAGAGAAACGTCTTCATCATAATATCAACATTGGTTTTGGTCAGACTACTAGAAGAACAAGATGATGAGGCCACATAAGGGGACCTGGAATGCTGGTAAGACTCTAAATATGGTGTTGGGATCCAAGAGAGTACCAGATCTATGGAAGGCAAATATCTGGTCTGAGGTAAAGGCTTCAGATCTAATAATACAGGATCTGAAGAAGCTGATTTAGTGTCTGATGCCAAGCTACAGAGAAGGATTGAGCTTCAGATCTGACTTTTTGTGTTTCTTGCTTGGAGTCTCCAACATCAGATATGATGAAGGGGTTGAGGAGCCTGATGGATCCAAAGGCTTTCTAAAGTGTTTCTTTTTCATCAGTCTATGGGAATGAGCCTGAGATAGACCCTTCAAAAAGTTAGAAGGAAGCAAGCCTTTTCAAATAAGCTTGTTTTAATGCTCCACTATAGCCCAAGGATTAAAAGATTTACAGATGTCACAATCTTTCTGAAGGTGCTCAGGGACTAGACAATAAACACCCAAGGCATGCACATTAGAAAGAGACAAGTTATGTCTGCACTTCTAGCACTTTTTAAACCAGATGTTTTTCAGACATTTTGACACAAGGATTTTTAGACAGAAAAACAAAACTTTTTTTTTAAGACAGATGAAGGGAAGGAGATACCAACAATGGTATCAAAGAATGCACTAACTATGTAAAAGGGGATAGAAGCAAATGTTTACCAAACATGGCAAACAAGAATTACACTAATGTGTAGTTAGGGAGGAAAGATATTAGTTATAAGAAAGGGTAACAAGATAATAAGGCAATAAGATAATAACATGTCTCTGTCTTTGAACACTAAGCTTGAGAGTTCACAGCAACCATGTCTGAATGCAAAAGTAGCAAATGAGATTTAAGGTATGTTAGGGGATACAGAATTATGGGTAAAGGAGGAGCTCAAGGGTTTCTAGTGTCCATGAGCTGTAAATAATGGCCGAGTCAGATCCAACAACATCAACTCATTTCTTTTAAGCAGGGGAACTGTAACATTAAGTATTTGGTTTACCTAGCAATATGTTTACCATGTAAAAGTTTTTATGTAGGAAAAACTGAAAGGTCTCTGGAAAGGAGAATGTATGAGCTCTATTATGATATCTCAACAGTGAATGAGAAAAAATAATTTATACAAACATTTGTCCACATGCAAGATTTTTTTTTAAATGTGTTTGGAATTCTGAAGAGGCTTCCTCAAGACCACAGCTGGTGCCTTTGGGAACACACCTTGGAATACAAGAAACTTATATGTCAAATGAGGCTGAATGCTTCTAAGCAGCCTGATTTGAATACATATATCTCAATTTTCCGTCTGTTACAGTTAAGCTCCAATCAGCTTCAGAACATTTCTAGAACCCATTTGGAAAATCAAAGCAGTGATTGATTATACAATTTTTAAATTAATTAGCAGTAGTAAATGAATGGAACTATACCATATAGTTTTATATATTTTTTATACATATTGGGCCGGATTCACGAAGGCTTGTACGGAGTCTAAGAGTAGAGTAAGACTCCAGACAGCCAATATATCTGCCGAGCGATCCAGGAACAGCTGGCAGGGGCGTGCATGAGAGCTCCTAAAACTACTCTTGCACGGACAGTGTTAGGTTACGCAAATTACCTTATTTGCTGCTGAAAGCTATGCAAATGAGGTAAATTTGTGATCCAGGAAACACTAACCTGTCTGAGTAAGAGTAGTGTTATTTGCAGAAATGTACTCAGTTGGTAACTGAGTACCGTTCTGCAAATAGCAAAATGGAGCTATGACAGCTCCAAATAAAGGATGCATCCAGTTGAGGAAGCATGCCAATGGCCAAATATAAGGCCACTGGCATTTTTATCCATTGCAAAATAATAAAAAATATTTTTTTCCCCGATCGCCGATATTTAAGCGTTGCACAGCACCACGCAAACGTGCTGCGCTCTAAAAAAACAGAAAAAAATAAAATAAAAGCCAGAAATAGGCATTTTATTAAAAACATTCTTCTGCCATGCAGGTGAATGGCAGGCTGTAGACAACGTGGCTACTGAGTAGTGGTTGCTAAGGGGGAAGCTCAGTCTGAGAGATGTAACCAAGCATTAGTAGGCAATCCAATGCAAATGAGGATAAGGATAGTGAATCCCAATTTTCCCTGCCATGTGAACCATGTCCCTAGAGTGTAAGAGTAGGATTAGGGGAGTAACAGAGTAGTAAATAGGTGACATCATGAGGGGGAATGTATAAAAGACTGTAAGCTTATTGGAGCAGAGTGGCATGTGTTTTCTGTGATTTACTTAGGACTAGAAGAGGCGTGTTTACAGTTGTCTTAACTGAAACCCAGAAACCGAAGGTGTACGCCATGGATATCACTAAAGTTTCTTGCAAAGATGCTTACACTGTGTGCATGCGTGTGCATGCCTGTAAACCCATCTAAGCCTGTGTGCACGTGTGTGCACCCGTCTAAGCCTGTGTAAGTCTGTCTAAGCCTGTGTGCGCGGATGTGCACCCGCCTAAGCCTGTGTAAGCCTGTGTGTGTGCGTGTGTGCGTATTTGCGCTTCTTTGTGCGGTGCTGCCCTGGGCGGAAACAGAAAGGGAAAAGGAAGGAAAAGAAGTAGTAGAAAGTTAATCAAGTACAACTAGCAGAGCTGCCAGGTGAAATCAATCAGAATCAGCCAATTACACAGGCAGTACACTAGCCCAGCCCAGCCCAGCACTTAAAACTCTGCAAACAACATCCCCCCCCATGTTTTTCTCAGAAACACTGCAATACTGCAGCATACAAAGAGAAGTAAAAACTTAAAAAGCATAACGGAGGCAAAAAAATGTAAGGGACTGCCATTGCTATTATAAGGAAACATGTACAAGATGCTAAGGGTGGTGCCATTGCAAATGCTGCTGAGCAACCCACAGTGAGGAGACGGAGAAGAGTGTACAGACCCAGGGTAACCTACCAAGGGCTACATGAGCAGGAGATAGTGGAGCACTATAGAGTGGGCAGGGACCTCCTGCAGCAAATTGTTGAGCTGTGCAGGCCATGCCTCACACACAGAACCAACAGAGGGGAACCCATCTCAGTGGAAACCAAAGTATGTGTTGGCCTAAGAATACTAGCAACAGGTACCTTTCAGAGTCCAACTGGTAATATGATGGGGATTTCACAGGCATCAGCATCCAGCGTACTGCACCAGTTCCTGAATGCCATGTCAGCACATGTTGGCGATCATGTATATTTCCCAAATTCCTGTGAGGCATTGACCAGCAATATGCATCTCTTCCAGCAAATAGCGGAATACCCTGAGGTAGTTGGGTGCAATTGACTGCACGCACATACACATCAAAGCACCAGCCGGTGAGAGGGGTAGGGCGTACTTCAACCGTAAGGGCTTCCCCTCCATTAACTGCCAGGTCATGTGCGATGCCCAGGGCATAATACTGAATGTGTGTGCTGGCTGCCCTGGAAGCTACCATGATTCCCACATCTGGCATCTGACGCAGCTGTACCAGACATTTGCCAATGGGGACATCCCTGACGGTCACCTAGTGAGGGAATGCTGGCTATGCACTGGAGCCGTGACTGATGACACTCATCAGAAATGCACACACACACCTGAACAAGAACTCCATAATGAGGCACACGCACAAACACGATATGTAATCGAGCATGTGTTTGGATGCTCAAGTCTTGGTTCCGGTGCCTGGACACATCTGGTGGAGCCTTGCAGTACTCAACAACTACATGTACCCAATTTGTCATGGTATGCGCTATGCTACACAACATGATCCTGCAAAAGCAGCTGCAGCAGGAACAGCATGGGGAGGGCCAAACAGCCCCTCACCATTGCCAAGGCCATCACAGGCAGAGCGTGACTCAGAGGAGGAACAACCTGAGCCTGCCCCAGTAGGCAGAAGGAGGCATGCTCAGTATGCCTTGGCCTTGGAAACGAGGCAATACATAGCACATACACTGGCTCAGTAGGAACCCTGGAAATGATACCTCTCTCTGACTCGCACATAAAATAAAAGGAATGCCTAACTTGACACTACCTGTTTAAAAACATGTATAGGGAGTGCAGTATGTGCATCTGACATAGGCAGCCCTGCAGCACCACCTGAGGCATGATTGCCATGTTTTAAGCAATATAAAGCAGTGCTAAGCAGCTTTTACCAATATTTACTATATGTAAACAAAATTTCCCATGCTAAGTAGTGCAACACTGAGCAATGTTGGCCAACGTCGGGCAAAGTTGAGCAAAGTCAGGTAAACATGCTCATATTTGCTTTACTGTCCCTTAAGCAGTCCAGTCTGGCCAGCATGAAAATAAAAAGCAGTGACAGGGCTTGAACACAGGATACTGTGCAATATAGTCACAGTACTGAACCATTAAGCCATGACAGCTTTATGCTGGCACAGACACAGCAGGACAATTGTACAGTAATGCAAACACAAAGAAATGCTGTATCATGCCCCTAAAGAGGCATATGGGTAATCTCCCCCACAGGCCTATGCAGACAGAGAACATCACATCAGGCCAGGCAGTGTGATGTGGGTCATGTAGTCTATGAAGTTGCAATCTAATATACATGACAATGGACAATAAGATCTGTAGTACAGGAGTATGCCTCAAGCCAGTACAATAGGCAACAGTACAGACTGAAATGGTGTACCGTACATAGCAGTGCATGCATAGCAAATGTGTATAAGTGTCAGGTGAAACCCTCACCCTATGTACACCCACAGTAACAGTCAGGTGTGCCCCTGGGTAGAAATGTACAAAGAATAGCTGTTCCCCCTGTATGTAGAAATGTTGATAAGTCTATGCAAAGTGTATCATGGTAGCCCTGCAGGCACAGCATGATCCCTGTTGATGTATGACACAAAGGTGAGCCCTGCTGTAAAAATACAACTTGATATTCCACACACATATAGTATAAATGTCTATACCAGGTGTGCCCACACACTCCAACAAATGTAGTGGATTTCATTCAGCATCACACTGAAAGGTCATACTGGGCATGCTCACACACAAATAAATGAAGCAAACATCAGGCAACAACATAGTGAAAGGTCATACTGGGCATGCTCACACACTTAAATATACGACGCAAATGTCAGGCAACAACATACTGAAAGGTCATACTGGGCATGCTCACACACAGGCTAAATATGGAGGTGATAATAAGGGATCTATGGACATATGTGGATAGTCATCTCCACTTCCAGAAACACATTCACAAAGTGGTCAGAAAATCATGCTATGTGTTCACACAAACTGCCAAGGTCTGTGCATGTAGGTCAAAGGAGGTTCCCACTACTCATCAGTCATCAGACCAGTCTGAGAGTACCACAACACACTTGCAATGAATCTGACTAAGCATCTTCAGCAGCCGGAAACACCACTGAAGTACCTTAACAAGAGGATTACTGGCCTCAAACAGTTGCCCCATGCAACAAGACTGCATGTAACCCAATCTGTACTCTGTTGCATACTGTCTACTCAGGAGCACTCTGCACAACAGACAGGTCCTTGTCATGGCTACACTCAGATCAGTTCTGAGTTACAGTTCAATGGCACGAAATATACAGACCCAACTGATATTGCCAACATCCTGGCAGATAGGATTAGTGTTAACTTCCCCCTCCTGTCACCCATGAAAGAGCACATCTCTATAATGGAAAACTGCAAAGTTGCTGTCATCACGGCTGCACAGGTAAAAAACACTCTCCAAAGCCAGTATCACAGCAGCCATGGGACCAGATAACTTCCCAGGCTGTGTTCTACACAAACCACAGAACGAACAGGCACCACACTGACGTACCATGTTCAGTCATAGCCTCACCTCAGGTTTTGTGCCTACTGAATGGTGCACAGTGATGGTTATCCCACTACACAAGGGTGGAGACACCATGGACCCCAGGAACTAGCACCCCATTAGCCTGATGAGCCCGCTCTGCAAGGCCATGGAATGTATCATCATACAACATATAAAAAAATACATTGGTAATCCCCAAACCCTGGACCACAACCATGTTGGGGTTGTAAAATGCAGATCATGTCTCCTAATCCTGATAGATGACATTGAAGCAGTCACCAGAACTGTAGACAAGAGTAAGGTGGTTCGCACAGCCTATGTAGATCCTGGCACGGCTTACAACACCACCCCACACTCTGGAAATATAGATAAACCCACTAAATGAGGTATAAATTGCTATGTCACAAGATGGGTTGCCAACAGGCTTACTGACAGAACACACACTGTGAAAGTAGCAGAGTCCAAGTATGACTTTGGACCAGTGACAAGTGCAGTACCACAGGGTCCAGTCCTGTGTCATGTCCTGTTTAGTATCTACTTCCCTGAAGTAAACTTTAACATGGAAGGTCTGTGGCTACTGAAGGTTCCAGATGACTGCAAACTAGGAGCCAGAATTGTAAACACTAAAGAAGTGGGCATACTACAAAAGAGCATAGCTGAGACAGATGGCTGTTGTCAAAGCCATGGGCTCTAGCTCAATGGCAAAAGGTGAATTGTCATCCCCTTCATTAAAAACTCTGTAGCCCAGAACTACAACATAGGCGGTAGTATACTTAACACTGAAAGTGTGACAAGAGACCTTGGGTCACAGGTGGACAGTGGACACAACTGTGATAATCACATCCCCACAGTAGTCAGGAAATCTTCCTATGTGACACACCTCATCATAAAAGGTGTCTCATGCAGAATAGAACAGGACATTGTTCCCCTCTACTCATCACTCAGTAGAACTATAATAGAGTACAATGCCACTTTTGTTATGTAACTCACAAGACAACTACAACAACTGGAAAGCCTGCAGAAATACCTCGCAAAGAGCATTAGCGGCCTGAAATACATGCCATACAGAGACCATCTCAAAATGCTCCATCCTTACTCCCTTGCATATCGCCTACTCAGAGGTGTTCACTGCCTAACATACAAAGCTATGTCAAACACAGAGCTGTTGGACATGCTCCACGTAAAACACTCACAATCCCTCTGATCTTTGGACCCAAAACCATGAGTAAAATACAAAAGGAAGGGGTGTATACATTTACCTTATGGATACCCATACCTTCAGGTTAGTAGCATGGCATGAGGCCTTGGAGACAATGCAAGTGCAACTAACATTGTGCAAATATGCTCATCAGATTGTAGCCTGTTACAAATCACCTACCTTGTCTCAGGAACCTCAGTCAGTATTCCTGAGAACAGTGGAAAATAGAAATGTCCTATCAAACACCATTATATGAGGAGATTACAACTACCCAAACAATGAGTGGGAGAATTACTCATGTACAACGTCCTTTGCCCAATGTTTCCAAGAGTTTAAAAACTCTAACACCCTGGAACAGCTGGTCACCATGCCCACTAGAGGTGACAACATACTGGACATGATCATCACCAACATGGGGTACCAGTGTTCCACAACAGAGATAACCCCCTCATTGGTAATATCAGATCATAAAGTAATCACACTGGACATCCACATCCCCCCCCCCCAGTCAATGAAACCACTGTGGAGACATTTTCAAAAGCAAACTGCACACTTCCCAAGACCAAAGTGGGAAGTTCCAAAGCCATCTTGCTATAGGATAATGGTATATAATCTGCCGAATCAGTTACAAGTGCATCCTATGAACATCTACAGGGATGCATGGATCAAGACATCACAAATAAAACCAAGATGCACTTCTACAAAAATAAGAAAACAATCCAGTGGTCATTGCCCATAAATAAGATAGACAACAGAAGGAGGAAATGAACACATGATAGAGCAAACTTCACAAAAGGAAAGGCATCACTGATCATTAGTAGGAAGAAACAATGATCGCTCATAAAATAATCCAAGGCCAGTTTCTAAAGACAAATTGACAAGGAATGTAAGAATAACAACCACAAAGGCTTTGGTAGCTATACCAGACATGTAGGTGTCAATTTCCAAATATGCTGTCAGCTACTGGAAAATGGCAAGAAATACACAGAATCAACTTTCATTGCCCACATCCTGGGGGACAAATTCAGTGCAAACTCCCCCCCATCACCCCCAAAAGGGCCTGTGTCCATCTCAGAAGGATGCAGAGCCCCAGACTTCATGGACATGCAGGTAAAGACAGCCCTCTCCAAAGCTAAGAACACAGCATCAATGGGACTGGATGGTGTCCCAGGCTGTTCTTACACCAGGCCCAAAAGGAACTACACCCTCACCTACATTCACTGTCCAGATTCAGTCATACCACAGGCTATGTACCCAATGAATGGCATACACTAACAATCATCCAGCTCCACAAAGGGGCTGCCACAACAGAACCTGGAGACCATTGCCCTATATGTGTACTCAGCCTGGTCTGCAAAGCTATGGAGCAAATTGTAATGGAACCCATAAACAGAGACATCGGGGACCTCCAGACACTGGACTCTACCCAACATGGCCTTGTTAAAGGCAGATCCTGCCTCCCAAACCTAGTTGACTTATTTCAAACAGTTACCAAGGACATAGATGGAGGTGAACGTAGTCCACAAAGCCCACCTGGACCTCACTAAGGACTTTCTACACCATTCCCCACTTTGTCATCATGGACAAGCTTACCAGCTTGAACATGAACAGCTATGTCACAGGATGGGTGGCCAAGTGGCTCACAGATCAAACACACATGTTCAGAGTTGCGGGTGCTATATCCGACTCTAAGCCAGTCCCAAATGGCATCCCACAGGTCCTGGTCCTGGGTCCCCACCTGTACAGTAGATACTGCTCAGAGGTACAGGCAAGCACGGGAGGAGTATGGCTGAACAGGTTTGCAGATGACTACTAACTGTGGTCCATAATTGACTCTACAGCTGACACAGACAACCTCCAGAAGGGTCTTACAGAGACAGATATCTGGTGTCAAAACAATGCCCTCAAGCAGAATGCCAAGGAATGCATAGTCATCCCCTTTGGATAAAATAAAGTGCACACAAATTACCACATAGGTGGCAATCCAGTATGTATGGAGAAAGTCATTATGGTCCTGGGGACACAGGTAGATAGTAAACTCTCATTTGATGATCACATGGCCAAAGTGTTTAGACATTCCTTCTATGTAGCCCACCTAATGTCTCCTAATGTAACCCACTTTGTCAAGTCTGATGATGTCACCATCCTAAAAATATACCTGTGGAAAAGAGAACTCACAGCAATGTGTATAGCACATTGTGTTAATGCGTACACCTGAAGTAGTTAAGTAGGGGTTTGAATCCTGCACTTGCTGCGTGTGTGTCTGTTTGTGTGTGATCTCCTTGGAGAGGAGCAACCTTTTTGGAGAGTAGTAAAACACCTTAAATGTGGTATACTACTCTTTGTCAAGTCTGATGATGTCACCATCCTACAAATATACCTGTGGAAAAGAGAGCTCACAGTAATGTGTGTTGTGTGTCATGTTAATGCGTACTCCTGTAATATCATAAAGTAGTTAGAGAGTGGTTTGAATCCTGCACTTGATATGTTTGTGTGTGATCTCCTTGGAACGAAGCAACCTTTTTGGAGAGTAGAAAAACACCTTAAATGTGGTACACTACTTTTTGTCAACGCTGATGATGTCACCATCCTACAAATATACCTGTGGAAAGGAGAGCACACAGTAATGTGTATAGCATGTAGTGTTAATGCATACTCTTTTAATATCATAAAGTAATTAGGTAGGGGTTTAAATCCCGCACTTCACAAGTGTGTGTCTGTTTGTCTGTGATCTCCTTAAAGAAGAGCACCCTTTTTGGAGAGTAGTAAAATAACTTAAATGTGGTATACTACTTTTGCCAATTCTGATGATGTCACCATCCTACAAATATACCTGTGGAAAGAACTCACAATAATGTATATAGTGCGTCATGTTAATGCATACTTCTCTAATACCATAAAGAATTTAGAGAGGGGTTTGAATCCTGCGCTTGATAAGTTTATGTGTGATCTCCTTGGAGAGGAGTAACCTTTTTGGAGAGTAGTAAAACACCTTAAATGTGGTATACTACTCTTTGTCATCTCTGATGATGTCACCATCCTACAAATATACCTGTGGAAAAAAGAACACAGTAATGTGTATAGCATGTTCTGTAAATGCATACTCCTTTATTATCATAAATAAGTTAAGTAGGGGTTTGAATCCTGCACTTGGCAAGTGTGTTTGTTTGTGTGTGCTCTCCTTGGAAAGGAGCACCCTTTTTGGAGAGTAGTAAAACACTTTAAAAGCGGTATACTACTCTTTGTCAAGTCTGATGATGTCACCATCCTACAAATATACCTGTGGAAAAGAGAACTCATAGTAATGTGTATAGCATGTTGTGTTAATGTGTATTGCTCTATCATAAAGTAGTTAGGTAGGGCTTTGAGTCCTGCACTTGATGAGTGTTTGTGTGTGTGCTCTATGTGTGTGACACTGTTGGTCAATGTGTTGTGGGTTTTGCTTTTACTACTGTATGACATATCAGTATGACAATGGTATGTGCACTGCACATGTGAGGTAGCTGTGTGGCAAATACATATATGTACATGTGACCTCAATTATTGCATGCATGGGAACCCTGCATTCCCCAAGAACACATCTGTCATCTTTGCCAGAATGTGCTGCTGCTTTCCAGACCTTAGGTCACATCTGTATGCTTGTGATAAGGCCAGCCACTGCAGTGATCCCTGGCCTAGGTCATCCATGTCACACACACTCATTACAGTTTCTAATGAATTGTGTGAGTGAGGGTTAATGTCTGAGGTATATTTCCGACCTGTTCAAATGCAGAAAAGTCTGTCAATGATGGCTATTCATTTTAGGTGTACAACAACCTTTGTGGATATGCATGCAGACCCTTTATTGCTTATGTGATCCACTGAGGGATTTCAAAATACCTTTGGAAATATAATTATCACAGGAGAGATGACGTAACACTTGTTTGCATGTACACATCGGTACCTGTTCATCATGTTGGTGGCTACTACCTATGTGGTACTGTGGGGATACTATGTTCCTTAAAGGTGGATGACTATGCTTTGGTTGGCCTATAGCTTTACAGCATGGGTTTGACAACAGGTATTTGTCTGTATGGCACCCTTGTGGAGGATGTGTGTGTCATCTGGAGAATGCATTATAGGCCACAGTATGCATTACCAGATGTGGACGGACATATCCCTACTGTGATTGCTTGTACCTAAGAGAGCTATATGCAAACAGGAGTGGTCCTAGGAATGGGTGCAGGTGAATACCACTGGTTAGTGGCATAGTATAGTACCTGAAGGAGCCAAATATTACTGTGTGTCCTACATCTGTGTGTCAGTTGTCAAGACATCATCTAACGATTGGTTATAGTCAGGCTGTTGAAGTTATGTATACTAACAGAATGCAAAACAATGACAGATAGTAACAGTATCACCCACAGCACAGTGTCAAACCATGTCATACTCACATGTGTAGTCAAGTTCCGAAATGAGTGTAGTACAATGCATACTGTCCACCAATAGAAACTATGGAATTTTACTGTGTAATGCAGAGCATGTCACCCTGCCCATGTGTCCACTATGCACGTACATGCAGACAGTGCACCACCACCATGTTTACAAATGTACACCTGCAAATCTGTGCTACATACATCCCACACGTACTGTCCACTCTCTAACACATGCTGCCAATACTACACACATCAGCCAAGTGGCACATGGGTGGACAATACACTATTGGAACTAACCCTGGTGTAAACAATACTACATTGACAATCATAGCTTTAATGCATCATGCCTGCCCAGCTACACCTTCAAGCATATCATTACACTCTACTGCTGACAACATGCTAACATTGCTATACTGCTATAAAGTCACCCTGTGCATCAGCACCATGGTAGCCTGTTCCTGCATCAATGTTACAGATGACAGGAGGTGGCACAGGTTTCATCATATGCACAGGGTGTGTTGTTGGTTTGCCAGAGGCCTACAGTGAGCCATACAATTGACATGTATATGTGTGTGTGTGTGTGTGTGTGTGTGTGTGTGTGTGTGTGTGTGTGTGTGTGTGTGTGTGTGTGTGTGTGTGTGTGAGGGCCAAGAGTACTGGTATGGGGCAATGTTGATGTAATGTGTATGAGTATGTGTATGTGTTAGCCCTAGGTGTCTGTTTTATGTGTGTGTGTCTGCATGAACACAGTTCCACCATGTGGCTGCCATATACAGGTATTTGTGGGACAGCCACAGACTGTACCTGCCAGGCTGTACAGATCACCATCTCTGGCCATGGATATGGTACATGTGCCTGGCAGGGGTGCTACTGACAATATCAGGTACTAAGCCAGACTGGGTACTATCCCCAGAGGTAGCTGGATGTACACTGGACCCAGGTCCCTGCTGGGACTGTCCAGAGCCACATGCACATAGTCTTCTAGAATGGTCTATAGACAGCCCACCCCCAACATTGCTGGGGCTGGTACTGGCACTACGGGAGTGGCTGTGGCTTGATGGATGTCTGTGGTGACTGCCAGCTGCTAATGTTGCCGGCATATGTCCACATCGATGACTCCACCATCCCGCACTGTCCTGACACAGGGACATGACATTGCGGAGGACATCTAATGTCTCATCCCAACGTCTATCAGAGACCTTAGTGTAATTACGTATTGCACCTGCTGGGTCACGGATACTGTCAATCACAGCGGTGTTATATGCCCTCTGTGCCCTTAGTCCCTGCCTGGTGAACTGTTCCATAGCAGCCTGTGCCTCCATGACAGCCTGGAACATGCATGAGGTTGTAAGACCTGTGGCATGTCTGCCAGGGGCATGATGAGCAGCAGTGCTATGACGAGAACCCCTGGACATCTGCCTATGTGGTACCCTTCCAGACATCTGGGTATGGCTGCTGTGTGGGGATGCATGTGCCATAGATACCACACTGTCCTGGCCAATGCCAACTGCATGCTGTCCCTCAGCTAGGGTATTGGTGATGGATGTATTGGCAGTATGACTGTGTGCATGGATGGGTTGGACACTTGTGTACTGTCGATTGGTGGCCCAACGACAGACCCTGGCAAACATGCCTGTGCCTCAACACACCTATCATCATTGTCACTATTTTGCTCAGTGACATCAGTTTCCATGCTGCACTTAACCAGCCCAAACTCAGCACCTGTGAGAGGAAGACAAAAAACACACTTTACAACCTGTACCTGATGTCGGCACACATGCACACATGCACACATGCACACATGAACACATGAACGCACACACACACATGCACACATGCACACATGAACACATGAATACATGCACACATGAACACATGAACATATGCACACATGCACACATGAACACATGGACACATGCACACATGCATACATGCACACATGGACACAGGAACACATGCACACATGAACACAGGCACACAATTACACTCCTCACTAAAGCAGACACACACACACACACACACACACACACACACACACACACACACACACACACACACACACACACACACACACCACCAGCAATCCAGAACATACTCAATAGCGGGTGATGGTGGGGTAGAGTATCACAAGCCAAACAGTTATATCACACGTGTCAGCATGCAGGACGTGTGTTGCTCAACAGCATGCAGTGTGAGTGTAGACAGTCCTTGCTAATAATGGTATACATGGCTTTGATGCATGTGTGTTGTTGTTCGGTGATTGTCCTCACCCCGGAACCCAATGTGTGCATGGACACAACATTGCTGTGCAAGTATTAGAAGCTGTGCAATGTCCTGTGCACCATCACTCACAGGTATACATACCATGGCTGGATGTGTATCTGTGTGTCACATAGATATCAATTTCTGATTAGAATGTCTGTGTCTTTAGCAGATAATTGTGGACACAGGTTTAGCACATGCATGCTATGTATACACACAGGATGAGTGGTGCATGTATACCTGATGGAATCCCATTGCTCAACATAGCCTTTGTACAGTGGTTATGGTGAGTGTAGGACAAATTGTGGACATGCCAGTGCCAGACATGAAATGGCATGCTACAACACAACTGCAAAATTAAAGATCACACATACCCAATTTGTGTCATGTGACCTATATACTCAATAGCATTACAAGACATATATGTGTCACTTTATACAAATGGTGATTGCTAAGCATATTGTGTATAGGTGCATATGTTTGCACACACACAACATTGAGGTGCATAGCAATTAATGCTATGTGTAGTACTGTGGTCACTGTAACTGGATGGGGTGTAGCACCATGAGCCATCATCATGCAGCATCATGTGGCCACTCAAGGCAACTAATGTGTGCCTGACCAGCACATAGCATGCTGAACCTGAACTGCAGTGCCATGGCTGCATTCACCATTTCACAGCCAGTTGTTACATGGGTTTGTAAGATGCCCAATAGGGTGCATTGCCTAACATGAATGTGTTATGTGTTGAAGAGTGTCGCACAGCCACATGAGAGGCCTCTACCCCTCAGCTATATTATGTGTGCTGTGTGGATGACATTTGGGATACTGGAGTGTGACCTTACAACGGGTGTCATAATACACCATGTGTAGCATGTTAACGTGTACTGCGTATGACAAAGTTGTGTATGTTGTGTGCATGTGTATCGTCTCTGCCTATCCAATGTCCACTACAGTGTGGCCACAATTGTGTGGGGTGCTCTGTGTATTGCATGTGTTTGAGGCAGCTACTCACGTTACTGAGATGTGCATAGTCTCACAGCAAACATGCACAGCATGCATTATGCGTAGGTGTGTCATGTGTACATGACCTACACCTCACCTATGACTTGCACATTTAATTAGCAATATGAAATGTAGAACACACTCACTAGCATGGGTCTGCTGCCTTGCTGTGACACCAGAGGGATCTACAACGATATGAGACACTTTGTCAGCAGCAACAACTGTGGCATTGCTACTGTGGGTTTGCAATCTTACAGTAGTAGAATGGTTGACAGTCACAGGCCTACAGATTATATTCCTAATTATTAGTATTGCACAACACTAGGCACCACATCTTCTAACTACACAGTACACATCTCACATAAGCAAGATCTACCAATAGTGGTAACAGTAGTCCACAGCTATGCCATGTTACCTGCATGCTCCATATCCACTTGCTGGGTGGCTCCGGCCTCCATGATGATACATGTTAGTTGTTGTTGTTGGCCAGGAGCCACCTGGCTCAGGAGCAGCTCCTCCACTCTGGTGAGGGGGGGTGGATGGCTACCCCACCACCTGTGGCAAGCTGTTGTCTATGGATATCAGATGCATGCTGCCGGACTTGACTAATTAAATCACTGTAGTGATGGCGTACCTGCTCATATGTCCGGTTATGCATGCCTATGTCATTTACCCTATGGACAAGATCTTGCCACAGTGCAGTCTGCTCATGCTGGTCCTGGCTGGTTCTTGAGAACAGCAGGGCATAATGCTGAACCAGGGTGGCTGTAATCAGTTCCTCCTCTGCATTGCAATATGTGGGATTGCGATGGTGGGCCATGACCCTGGAAGACAATGAAACAATATGTGTGAGCAAGTCATGTGGCACACTTAACATTCTAAAGTACAGATATCAATTAACTGCCATATATAGCAACCTATTGCCTGTCAGAGGATACACACTTTCAATACTACATATCAGTGCTCAACCCACAACTGCCTGACAGTGCCTGGCACACTCTGTATATCAAACCATGTTTTGCACAGCAACAAAGAGAAACCAGTATGTAGGACTATACAACAGTACATGGCACACTGTATGTGACACAATGCACCACCTAGCTATAGGAGGTATATATCAAGCTAATGCATAAAGAAATACGCAATCTGTTGCAATGATTGTGAAGTCCAGTTACAGTATTACCAGTATACCACACTAGTCGATGATGGCAAACACCTGCCTAACATATGTGCACATTAGCTAATATAGGTGGCATACTGCTGTACTACACTATACATGTTGCTAGATATGCACTTCTATCCTGTAACACACATATGGCCGAGGCCATGGTACAGGCATACCCACACACACATCAGACATACATACCAGAAACAAAGGTATGGCAACCCAGATCACCGTTACCTTTGTACCATACAGTACTGTGTGCCAGTAGTTACAAAACCTTATGCCTGAGGTATGTAATCTGTGAGGAGAACAGGGAACACACAGAACAGTGGTTCCAAGAAATGTGGACATACACCATACTGTGCTGTTTAGGCATACAGCTTCAGATAGTACTTCAGTTCATACAGGAGTTGGATTCACCATCAGTAACACTCAATAAGCATACATGTACTGCTTTAGCCTACAATGGGACACCCCAGTCGACACCAAGGGACTATGTCAGAATGTATGGCATACTGCTTTTTCTGCCTAGCAATTGCATACACATCTTTTTCTGAGATCACAGCTAGGACACATAATACCATGACAGAAACAGTTTCCCACTAAGCTATCACACATATACAGAACTCTAACACATTCACCAGCACATTCACCATCACACTCAGTCAACCTCACATAGCAATTATTGCAACAAGTACATGTGGGTGTGTATCGCTTCATAGGTAGGTAATAGGCTATTGGCCCTAGGGCCTATAGAAGTCTAGCCATACGCTGCCCTGGCCTTTGACACACAGGTAATTACATTTCACGTGGCCCTGTCAAGCAGAGTCATAGAGGTGATTCCCGTGGTGTATTTCCTATCTCCCATACAATCATCAGGATTATTTATGACGACTGCTAATTAGGAGCTTTGTTTGTTATTGATAGGTGGTGTGTTCCAGAGTATGGGATGTCTCTGAGATAGGTATCTATCCCTCCAGCATGTGCTGTTTATTGAGGTCACAAGGTTTAGGTTCCTAGAGCATGTAGCTCATAGGGTTTGTGATCTGTTTACGTGGAGCATGTCCAACAGCTCTGGGTTTGACATAGCTTAAACCAATACTTCAGACTTGCCAGGAGAATCCAAATGAAGATCGGAAACCAAGAGAAGGTCTCTTTATTTAAAATCACAATAACACCAGACCAATTTGTACGTTTTCGACCACAAACAAGTCTTCATCAGAATGAACAAGTTTTGAACACTGAATTGAACGCTTATATAACCATTCAGTTATGCAAATGAATTAATTATACCAATACAATTCAGTGCTACTTAACAAGAATATTAACAGTTGATAAAACCATAGCATATTAAAACATATTTGAGACCTTACAAAACATAATAAAAATGTTAAAACGTGTTTAATGAATAAATAACACACACTGTGAACAATAAAAATGTTAAAAAGTTTTTAAAAATATTATCTGACAAACGTAAAATGCAGTACTTGAACAAGTAGTTCACTGAAGATGGGTCCCATAACCAATGTTTTACTGCCACCATGTGGCCAAAAAAAAAAAAAAAAATCATAATTTTGCTGCCCTTAACTTAGGAACTGAAGAAATGGAGATCATATCATTTAAACCTGTTGGCTTTGTGGATTCTAATATAATCTGCCAGTACAACTCCCTGTATTCAAGTTTGGCCTCCCACATGCCACCTCTTATTTCTTTTGGTATAATTTCCTGGACAAAAAAGAGAAACGTAGCTTGAAAGCAACTCAAAGTATGTCTATACAAAGCATTTTTACTGTTTTGTTTTTTAATTTCATACAAATGCTCATAAATACGGTTCCTCAACTTTCTCTCAGTTTTTCCAACATAAAAGGAGCTGCACAATTTACATATGGCAATATAAACAACTCCTTGAGTAATACAATTGGAAAAACTAGTCTTAAATAGTCTTAAAAACAATTGGAAAAACTATCACTAGTAATCTCCCTGTCCCTTGCTGTAATATAAACACATGGTTTATTAACAATATAGGGGCATTGTGAGCAGGCTCCACATTTAAAAGTGCCTGGTCTTTTTGAAGATGCACTTAATTTACTGGATGTACTGAACTCAAATAATTGCTTAAAGTTCAGGTCTTTCCGATAAGTAAATTTTAAAGGTTTATCTCTCTCTCTCTCTATATATATATATATATATATATATATATATGTATTTACATCTGTGTATATACACACATACAAATAAACATCCATTGGTGTACATATAGATATACATAGAGGCACATATGCAGTCCACTTTTCATGGTGGGGATATCAATTATGCAAAGGTTGTGAGGTATACAGTTATGTCAAAATATTGCACAGTGTTGTGCAGAATGCATTGAAGGTGTTCTCAGCCCATGTAGCTTTAGCAGGCCTCACTGGCTGCAACACTGCAAACCTGACGAATCATACCCACAGCATTTAACCACCACATGTCATATACCAGCACTGTATGCTGTCTTGTTTGCCACACACTACAACCTACATAGAAATATGCACATAACAACCTTCAACAACATATATATGTCCACCCTTCACAAATAGTTGCAGTATGTCCTTTGCTCTATGCACATGCACAGATGCTAATATATCTGACACAGACAGATCTCTCCGTATGTGTGTGCCATACACACACAAGGTCCACATTGTTGTAAGTTCGTGTACCTCACGGCTGACCTGTTGGGCCTTGCTGCAACATGAACAGCTGTCACATGTGAGCACACAGTAATATTAGAGGGTGTATATATAGCTGCAAATGCTAGATTAGCATGCTAGCCTGGTACAGCTGTTGTCAGTGCTAAGCTACACATTAATATGACTATCATGCATTTGTTACTCTCTCACATCCATGTTTATATAACCGTATGCGCTACTCCCACAGACAGACATTGTACACACTACTGTACAGAACACAGATAACATGGATCAGATGTTTGACATTTAATGCTGAACTACATATGTCACAGTCATATCCCACTGCACACAGCTACACACTGATTTCTCCAAGCCAGTAGTTATGCAGGGCATCTGTGCATAAATACATACTGCTGCCACATATGGATGATTCAAACTATGTAGAGTACTCTTCATAAACATCTACTACATGGCAGTACATACATAGCTGTTACATACCTTTCCTTTGTATATGTTCTCCTTTGTCGGTTCTGTGTGTTTTGTAATTATTGTTCTGTTTAATATCTTATTATTTTTTTGAGATATATATTTTTTTCAATATAATAATTTCTTTTTCAATATATTATTTATTTTTCAATAGTTTTTTTTTCAATATATTTTATTTTCAATATAATTTTTTTTTCAATATATTTTTTCAATATATTTTTTTCAATATATTTTGACTATATTACTTTTTTATGCAATATATTCTTATTTGTTTTTTTTTTCAATATATTACTTTTTCATTCGATATATTTTGTTTTTGATCTTTTTCTTTTTTTCTGCTACTGTTGTCTGCGTCCGTCCATCTCTCTCTCTCTCTCTCTCTCTCTCTCTCTCTCTCTCCTTCCGTACTTGCAATGAAATGATTGCATGTGTGGACAGCAAGTACAGCTTGCTTTTATAGGTATCTGCACATGTGCAAGTGATGGCCTCTGCACCAATTGGTGGCCACCATTTGGCAATTGCATGCTTTGTGGTACTTGCAGTACTCACTGTCATAGCAACCAAATGCTATAAATTGCTAAGTCAGGTAGGCGTAGCCCTTTCAGCTTTCCAAAGTGGGGACCATGCTTGTTTGCTGTGGACACCATTGTGTAAGTCAGAAGGTTGGTATACTTCTTAGAACTGATACTTGGGGTGTAGCCAGTGATTTGTATGTTGTACTCAGACCTGAATGTTGCCACTTCCAGTACACAGTATAGAATTGTGCTCACCCCTACAAATGCTAGCACAAGATATATGGGAGTAAGTAGTTTATTTCCTACTTATACAATTAGCTGCCATAAGTACGTAGTTATTGAGATGTTTTCATTTGGCACATGAACTGTTTGGGAACTGCTATACTGTGGATATTAATGTACTCACTTCTGCACAGCTTGTGCTTTTTCTTTTCCTGACATTATCATAGGATGCTCATGAAAACTGTACAATTCCAGTACTGAGTATGCCTACCTACATCCTTGCTGGACCTTGAACACACAGATATTCTGTACATTTGGGTGGGGATTGTCCTGCTATGATACTGTGTGGGGGTTGTAAAGTGCTGCTGTAACATTATGTACTGCTAGAATGTCTGCTTCTGTTATCACAGTCATGTAATGCAATTCCACAACAACTGCTGGTAAAGTTCCACAGAACAGGTTTTGTGTTATGGCATTCCTATCTTTCCTTTACATTCACTCATTCTGATGCATGATATATATATATTTCAGCAACAAGCTGCTGTATATCTACTGTGGCTTAATGGTACCTCATGCAGTCTAGTGTGTCCAAGCTCCGGGTTTCGAGACTGACAGTGGTGTTGTATTTTGCTGCTGAGCAGAACAAGGGCCCTCACATGCAGGTTGACTAAGGGACTTTTAAGCAGTTGTAAGCAGGTTTGCGCGGGTTTGCTCAATGCTTAGCAATACTTAGCTAAGCGCACACATGCGCACACTCGTGCAAACCCACTAACTACTGCTTAAAAGTGCTTACTCCCACAAACCCCCACGCTCATTTCTTTGAAAGAAAAGAAAATGGGGAGATAGGAAAGTGGTGAAAAAGGGGCACAAAGAGGGAAAGACAGTAGGGAAAACAGCTAGGGATGTGCAGGACGGGTGTAGGGAAGGTCCATAGCTGCCCATTTCTTTAACAGCAACAGCTGTGCATATACTAGAAATTTGGAGGGAATTTTAAAACCTTCCACCCCTAAGAGAGGGGTGAGGACAACAAAGTATGTTGTACTGCCAATTATAATTATCAGTTTACATGTCCAGCGGACATGTGTGCAAAATGGGCAGCTATGTATGGGGCATAATTTTTTTGTGGGAGCAGATTGCCCATTTTTTTTTTTCAGGTGAGAGAGGAATGTCAGGTCGGGAAAGTAGGTATATTTGGGGAGGTAGGTTGGGGAGGTACACAGACAAGACAAGCAAGACTCATACAGGGGTGGAATATGACACATGGGGTGGGTGAACACCATTGACGGGGAAGGATGTTTGGAAATTGCAAGCCAATGAGCCCACAGATGGCAACCATGGAACTGAGATCCCCACTCATGGGCAGTCACTGCTGCACCTTCACAGCCAGAGGGTGGCTGTGCTGGGGGCTGCGTAGGAGGGGCAAGCTCACCCGTGAGACACACCACTCTTGCCTTGAACTGGCGTACAGGATCAGCGACTGAACACTGAATCTCCCTACGCACCACAGCCTGGACTGTTCGGAAGGTGATAGGTGGCCCTCCTCTGGCCACGCTTGCATGGGGGGATGAGCCCCATCCCCTGCAGTGCTTCCACCCGAAGGTGGCAGAGGGCCAACGGAGGAGGAGGTCCCGGGCTGGGCACTGGACCTGCTGGTGTCAGGTGCCATCACCAGCTGACGTGGGACAGGTGGGTCCGCTGGGACCGGCCTTCCCATACGTTCTATGTTTAGGAGGATTTAATGACAATATGAGGTAGTAATAGCCAACAGCATTCCAAATTAGTTGTAATGCCATGCAGTAGTATTCCCATTAACCCAACACACCAGAGTTCCAACAGTTGAACCGCAAGCATAACACATGCATGTATAGAACAACAGTGGACATTCCAACGGCATGCAGGATTGATTGGTGGCAACAGGCCACCAAGATTGTGGTATGTGAACAGGGCACATGCATCAAAGTAAATGCAGATATTCATAAACCAATAGGACATATGTCCCAACAAATGTTTTAAGATTAGACATACCCACTGAGGTGTGGAATTGCATTGTTTATGCACATACAGTAGGGTGTAAAAAGATACCTCCATTAACAACTTATATATACTTATAAGTTTACACTACATTCCTATTGACTGCAGTTATATATCCCCTACATGTATTATTACACTAGGCAATGTCCGTTAAATTGTGAAATGGGTTTTGCTAGTTCTTTATATACCTGACCTGTATCTGACATACAAACTGTCCAGGATGCAGATGTTACTGCTACGTATTTATATATTTCATTTATATTTATATATCTACATATCCGGATGTGTTCAGGTGACATTATCAGGTATATTTTAACAGCCCCCTACATTTCTAGCAGCACACTGACATTTCTAGGGAACACAATAACAAGCTACTCATGTGCCAGATTTACCTGTACATGCCGGCCATTAACTGACAGTTGAGGACTGTATATATTCTTAACAGCTACTGGCACTCCCTTCATCCACTTTATATGGGCCTACCCAAGTGTGGGTTGACTGCACTTAATACAACAGTACTATTTCTATCATGCAAGGGTACAACAACATATCGAAGAATGTGACACAGACACGCTCCAGGAATTATACCTTTATTAATTACATTACACACTTTCCTAGTGGCTGTCTCATTTATTTGATATATCAGTGCATGCAGAAGACTTTTATTCAAGATGTATTATACCTTTGTTAATGGGTTACAAAACTTTTTCACGCTGTCTCACTTATTTTATATTACAGTACATGCAGATAAATTATTCAGGACTTTTAGTATACCTTTATTAATGAGTTTTAACACTCTTTTTCAGGCTCTCTCACTTATTTTATATAACAGTACATGCAGAAAAGTTATTCAAGACTTATTATACCTTTATTAATGGGTTACAACACTCTTTTTCAGGCTCTCTCACTTATTTCATATAACAATACATGCAGAATAATTACTAACCTGCCTGGTGGTGCAGCCTTAGCAGCCTATCTGCATAGGCTTGCTGATTCACAGCAACGGCACCTGCAGCTATGAAGTAAATGAAGGGATATTGAGACATACCTATCCATAATTTAGACTACAAGAGCAATTCTTACATACTCCATTCCATGGCTACCTACTCAGTAGTGGGGCATTGTCATTCCCACTGGCCTCCTGTATCCATTGGTACAGTTGGTCCTGCTTGCATCTCTTCAGGTCTGTGTGGTGGTGTCTGACCTGCTCACCAGTCCGAGGGAACTGTGGCACTGGTGAGATCATGTACTAGACGGTTCTAGGCTTCCGCTTTGTACTCAGTACCTTGGAACTGGCCCTGCAGGAGTCTTGCATCATGATGATGGACGAGGAGCCAAACCATCACTTTTGACTCCTCATTGCCCCACCATTGCTCTCGAAAACAAGAGCCCTCTCCAGCACCAGCCATTTTGACTGCAGATGGGAGCTACAACCAGTTATGGCACTTATTCCCACCTATGGAGCTTAAATATGCCTCATTTCCCACACTTATTTGTGAAAGTCCGGTTTTGAAAAATCTCAGCTGGGTGCACACTTGCTTAGCACTGAGTAAACTTTGATTAATATGTATATGTAAGTTGAAAGTGCATGAACAGCAAAAGCTGTCATAGCTTAGGGGTGCAGTACTGTGATTATGGTGCACAGTATCCAAGGTTCAGGCCTGTCATTGCTTTTTATTTTACTACTGGCCTGACCGGCTAGGAGGTGTTGCTGTGTTTAGCCAACTTTGCTCAACTTTGCCCAACATTGCTCGACGTTGCTCTACTTTGCCCGACGTTGCCCGACGTTGCGCTAGTTAGCGCGGTGCACAGCTCTGCGCAAACATATTTTGTTTGTGCTAGTTGGAGTAATGCTCAGCTCCTTGCAAAGTCATTGCGCTAGTTAAAGCAGTGCTTAGCTATGGGCAATTATTCTTAGATGTGCTTAATACTGGTAAACATTGCTTAGCAGTGCTTCGCATTGCTTAAGATAGGTTACTTATGCATTCATTAGTATGCATGACCATTTCACCTTCTTATATATATTTAAAATATCGTTCACTACTACTACATAGGCCATTTCAATGCATTTTACTAAAATTTAAAAGGTAAATGTCAGGAATTACTTTTATGCACAAATTTCCGACAGGAAATGGAAAGAGGGGTGGTGGGATTTGAACCAGGAATGCCTCCTCTTTGTGCGAAGGCTCTACCACTAGGCTATTGTATTTGGCTTAATTTGCATATAAGTGGTTTATTATCCTCTTCGATGTCTAAACTGCTAACTGTAGCTAAGCAATGGACAAACTCGCACACACACAAGCAAATACGGGCAGCTATATCGGGAATAATAAATAAAAATTGTTTTAACATTTTATTTCATTTGTATCACACCTTTACAGACCTTGCACACATTCACCATCACACTCATTCAACCTCACATAGCAGGTATTGCACTGAGTACATGTGTGTGTGCATCGTGTCATAGGTAGATGATACGCTATTGGCCCTAGGGCCTAGAGCAGCCTAGCCATATGCTACCCTGCCCTTTGACACACATGTAATTTGATTTCACTTGCCCCTGTCAACCGGAACCACAGAGGTGATTCCCGGGGTGTATTACCTATCTCCCAAACTATCATCAGGGATATGTATATCACCCACTACTGAGGAGCCTTGTTCGCTCTTGATAGGGGGTTTATTCCAGACTATGGCATTTCCCTGAGATAGGAACCTATCCCACCAGCATGTGCTGTTTAGTGAGCTGATGGGGTGTAGGGCCCTCGAGCGTGTAGCCTGGAGGGATTGTGATATGTTGACATGGTGGTTGTCCAACAGCTATGTGTGTGACATACCTCTGTATGTCCAGCAGAGGTCACCTCTGGGTGGGCGGTATGCAACACAGTCTAGCTGTGGTTTTGTGAGTCAGTCTGCATAGGACATCTGTTTGAGGCCAGTATCACTCTTTGTGAGGTATGTCTGTGGCCTTTCCACATGCTGTAGTTCTCATGTGAGGCACATACCACATGGGGCATTGTGATGAGTAGAGGGGAACACTGACCTATATTTCCCTAGATGACACATCTTTTGTGATGACATGTACAATGTAGACAGATTACAAGACTAATGTGGAATTGTGATTATCAAAAAGGAGGCTACTGTCCACCTGAGTCCCATGTTCCCTTCTCACACCTTCAATGTTAGGTAGGTTACCACCTATATGGTAGTTAATGGGTACAGTGTTTTGGAAAGGAGGGTTGGCACTGCAGTATCGACACTGATCTTCAGTCTATGCCTTGGTCACCAGGCATCTGTTGCAGTACGTATGACCCCATGTCTCTCTCTCTCTCTCTCTATATATATATATATATATATATATATATATATATATATATTTGTGTGTGACATTTGCTGGTGTGAAACAGAGTTTCCAAAACTCGATGTTTTGGTCTCGGTTTTATGAAATTCGAGATTTTGGGGATTCGAGCTTCTGAAGTGAATCCATATATATATATATATATATATATATATATATATATATATATACACACACATACATCTAAACATCCATTGCTGTACATATAGATGTACATATAGGCACATATACAGCCCTCCTTTCATGGTGGGGATATTAATTATGCAACAGTTACTTCGCATAAGTAGTTCTTATATGCTCTTCGATGTCACAATTGCTAACTGTGGCTAAGCAATGGGCACACCCACGCAAACAAGCGCAAATACGGGCAGCTATATCGGGAATAATAAAAAAATAAATAAAATTCGACATTTTACAATTTTAATGGGCTTTAATATGTGGAGATGTGTAGTGTTGTGTTTTTTGACATTTGAGCGGACTCGCTCATGTGTGCTGATGTTTCACAACTCTGACTCTTGCAGGGGCGTGGACCTTTGCACTACTCGGCAGTCGGCCACACCCCCTGATTTCCTGCACGGTCCGTGTTAGACTTGTGGATGAGTCAGCATGCCCTCATGAATATGCATGGCATGCTGACATCATACCGTTCAACTGCAGTTTCCGTGTAAGACTTATTTAGTCTTACACGGAGGATTAGAGAATCCGGGGGACAGTCTTCCACACCAATGATGAGAGTGTTACCTGTTGCACTACTGGCACTTCACTTGTAAAGGGATGATCTGAGCCCCTTTCTGATTTCCCAGCAAAAAGCATAAGCCTGAAAAAGTAAAAAAACTGATTATACATTTTAACACTATCAGGAGACCAATTTTGTACACAGAACAGTAAAGAGCAGAGCTGTAATGCAGCCCTATGCATCCTGCTATGAAGTAGCCAGGTGAGTATTATGGTGGTGTCTGACCATTATAATTAAGCTCAGATATACCACTGCTTCAACATGAGAGTTAAACTTTTTATAACCATAGCATATCCCTCAATGGATTCACTTTATAATCTCGAAATACTGATAGGTCGAATTTCAGTATCTCGAGACCATAAAGTCAAATCTTCAAAATAGCGAAAGTGCATAATCGCGAATCTGACTAAGTCAAATTTGCAGTTATGGCTTTATGTTATGTGACATTTAACATATTGTGTGGATGGTGTCTGGTGTAGTGTGTGGATTTAGGTGGAAATTAAGATAAGTGAGTGTTTTCTAAGGGTTTTGGGTAGGTGTTTGAGTGTATGTGAAAGTTTTTGTTAGTTGTACATCTGGGTTAGGGTAGGCAGGTAAAAGTATGAGTGTTTCAGTGTTGGATGTGGTGTTGTTTGTATATGTGTGATGTGTGTGTGCAAGGGACTGTAGAATGTGTGTGCGTGAGTTTACTGTCTTTTTCTGTTTGCGCGATCTTGGAGTTAGTATATATAAGTAGGGGGGTGTGGGGGGTGCAGCCTCCTCACATTGGGGGTGCATGGGGGGCTTGCCCCCCTGCTTATATGTAGTGTAGTTTTGCAGATGTGTGGTGTAATGTTTGTGTGTGTTTTTTTTTTTTTTTGTAGTGTGGGTATTGTGGTGTATGTGTGGTGTGGTGTATGGTTTGTGTTTGCGATTTGAAGTTTCGCAGTTTTGGGCTGTCTGTTTTGTGGATTTGACCTTATGGTCTCAAGATCCTAAAATATGACCTTTCCATATTTCGAGATTATAAAGTGAACCCCCCTCAATATATCTTAAATTCCAGAGCCTTTAGAGCAAAGTCAGCACATCTGTCTAGCATGTCACATTTTGGATTTGACTTATTGTATAAAGACTTCTTAATCAAGTTTATCTGCAAACTTTTGATGTAACCTGCATCAGTCATCATTCAGCCTCTCTTTCAATTGCTCACTTTCCAACATCCTTTAAAAAATCCAATAAAAGCTACTTTTAAGTTACTCTACCAGACCTTGTGTGGTTAACCAATGCCAACATTATTGCTCAAAAGAGTGTGACCCCCCCCCCCCTTAGTCACACCCATTCCTGGAAGACAGGATCTTAGCAATGATCAGCACAGGATTCCGATAGGTAAAATAGTATGAGGTTCCTAGTGAACTGACTGCATGCATTGCCAGGAAGACACAGTGGCAGTGCCTTAGGATGCTGCATGGATTAGCTGTGCTACTAACACAGAAGAATGTTTTCTGTTTTACTACACATTATATGAATGAGTAAACAGTAAATCACCTGGCAGAGTGGCACATTAAGTTGTATTGTCACCTCACTGCAAGAGTGGCTCTGGTTCAGTTCTTGGCTAGGATGTTTCCAATGTGAAGACTGCATATTTTCTCTGTATTCATGTTGTTTTTTTTTCCTGGGTCCCACAATTTTCTTCCACATCACAAAGATATTTTGCAGGCAGACTGATGACACTAACTTGTCTTTAGGCATCTTATGGTGTGTGTGTGTGTGTGTGTGTGTGTGTGTGTGTGTGTGTGTGTGTGTGTGTGTGTGTGTGCATGTGTGTGTTTCAGTCTACAGGTAGGGTCACTATAGGAGCTGCATGGAAGCTGGCAGCAACAGACAGATGCAAATAAAAGATCAAGTCAACCTGTGGGCTTCTAGTGTTTTAAAATGTATTAAAGATGGTTGTTTATATAGACATTTGGTGAACTTTTCCACTAACATTAGTTTTGTGGACAAGATCACTTAGAAACTTATAGGAGAAAAACATAGAAAAGAACTGCAGTCTTTTGTTATCATAACACTCTTTAGTGAACAAATTCTACAATACCAGTTTGATAGAAGCTATAGTAGTGTTTGGAATTTGCATATCTCCCCTTTTATTGTGTGAGTTTCTCTCATTTCACTGCTTCCCTCTCACACTCCAAAGACAGGCAGTAGGTAGATAAGCGACTTTAGATTTTCCAAAAATGTGTGTGCATATATGAGTGATATTGAAGAAAGGCCTGGCACTGTACTTCTGTTCCACCAACCCTTGCCTTGTAAACTGTGTGGATTGTGGTGGCTGATACTAGGGTCAGT
This sequence comes from Protopterus annectens, assembly GCF_019279795.1. NCBI lineage: Eukaryota > Metazoa > Chordata > Ceratodontiformes > Protopteridae > Protopterus > Protopterus annectens. Next base: position 1,868,002,789 of record NC_056739.1, read on the forward strand.
GTAGTAGCCATCTGTAACTTATAAGCTTGAATGGATACCATTTCAGTTGACTACTACACTGGCCCCTAAGCTCAGCCACCAAAATCCACACAGTTTGTAAGGCAAGAGTCAGCTGAAAAAATTGAGTGCCCTCAAAGAGATTTCAAACTGCAATGCAACTAGCTTCTAGATACAAAAATGACCATCATCTGTAATAAAACTGAAGTAATAGTATTCAGAATCTGAAACGGTTTATTAACCACTACCTCTAAACTCATAATTAAAGACCTATAAGGTACTTCCCAGTGAAGTTTCCAAATGCATTGGTATTCTCTTTGAACATCTATCATTTGCTTCCTTCACACAAAAAAAAAATCAAAGAAGTCCATCAAACATCTGCCAACATAATTACCGCAGAGGATAGAATAGCAGTAAGATTAAATTTACTCATTGCCAAGCTACAAGAGGGAGCACTGCCTGTCAACAACAGATCAAAGATGACATGCAGCAAATAGTAGCAAACAAAATCTGTGAATTAATTTCCTTCTCTCCGCAGCACAAATGACCACTGTGACACAATAATACAACCCCAGTAGCTCATGGTCACCAGCAGTGCCACACTGCTCCTAAATTGTCTTATTCAGAAGCTGTAGTACAGTGTATACTGATCCCTTAACTAGGCAGGACACCTAGAAAAAGAGGCATATTATATTCATAATACAGTTCAAACCCATTTCACTATACAATGTATCCTACAGACTGCTAAAAGATTACCTGTGTCAGGCATGCAATGAATCCCCTGACTCAGTACTAATGGATTTACTGCACATCAGCAAGTCAAATAGCATCAGAAATATTTGGTCTTGGGATCTAAACCTCTTCTGCAACAACAAACAGAATGGTTTGGAGGGACAGCAATATCTTACAGAGGATACCACTGCTCTGGAACAGACTACCAAAGCTCAATGCTGTCCATATTCAAGTGCAACTTGAAACTACCCCAGGACTACCCCACTCTGCTATTATGGCAGCTCCTAAATGTTTATCCCACACATAGGTCCCCTCAAAGTATCTATAATATGATCACACTTACTTTCACTAGATTACTATGTAAATATAGATCATGGGATGGGTAAGTCCAATCTACCACCAAACAGGGTAAGTTAATTTAAGCACCAAAAGGGAAATTGGTTAGGCTTAAATGGCCTATAAAGGCAGCTAGCCTAGTACTTACTTATGAACCTATGGTGAACAGTGAATAACCAAGTGATCCTTTTACAAATGCCAATATTTAACTTAGCCATAGGGGAAAGCATTTTTACTAAGACATCACCTGCACTCTTGAACTCACTTCCATTTGACACATGAGATACCAATAATGCTTTCTGACAGAAACACAAATGCCATATACAGAATGAATATAAATGTGCTTGCAACATTGACAGTGGATACAAATATTACACTAACACACCTCATCATCTTTCTGGACATTACAACAAGCTGAAAATTATAAATGGCTAATAGTTTTTGGTGTTGTGATAATTATCACAAATGCAGAAACAGCATTAAGATCATTATCAACAGTAGGAGTGCTTTAATTTTTGATTTAAAATGTTCATAGTAAAAGAGAAAATTGAAAATAAGACAACACATTATTAATGTTCCACTGTCTGTCTGCGATGTTTGTAAATAACACAATTTTGCTTGTGAAATCCTAAAACAGATAGTATCACAATGTACTATATTTCTGCATGTAACAGTTGTGTTCAAACATAAATTTTATCTTAATACTGATAACCTATACAAAAGCTGCATCACGTGTTGGCCATTGGCCAGAATCAGGGCTGAAAAGGGTCCTTGAATCAGTCTACCAACTGGTTAAGAAATGAAAATAAATCAATCAATTAATTAATTAATTAATTAATTAATTAATAAACTACAGAATACTCAGTCAAGAGTAAGTACGTGTCTGCTTGGTTGAGAATATATAAACAAATATTGCTAACTGTTATCCACATTTTATCAGGGTCCCATCTCATGTCTGTCAGCCACCCTTCCATAAATCATCAGCCATTTAGCATCCTGGCCCTAGGGCATCCAATAAACTGATCTGCTCTGGGATTAGTGGGGGACCACTCACTTTGTACACAGCATGGAACCTGACATTCTAACCCTGTCCTAAAGGTCAGGGTCTATTCAAAATATCATGCATTTTTGAATTCCCAGGTGGAGAGAAAAAGCTCCCAAGAAACAGCAAGAGCCATCCTAATAATGTAACAGTACATCATGGAAATATTTCACTGCACTTCAAGTTGAGTTAAGAACCTGAACTCTGTTTTTTATACAACTAAACAACAAAGTATAGCAGTTATAGCACTGTAGCGACTGCATCTATATTTTAAGGAACAACAGTGTTCATGCCCATGTAGTAACCTGTTAGAATATAAACCCACACAAAAGGGAGCCTTCTAAATCCTGGTTTCTGCTCTGCGTACTGCTTGAGATTTTTTGTGCAGAATGCCATTGCTTGAGCATGTTTACTTTCTGTGACAGAAATTTTAACAGTAGTTATTTACATTTGAGAAAAAAATAATGGGCTGTCTTAAGTTATTTCCCTTAAGTTTCAGGGTAATAGCAAACATTTAGCACAGACTATTCCAATGCCTGAAGTAAAGGCAAAATACCTACACAAAAGTAATGCCTTTGTGGATTAATGTGATCTTTTAAATAAAACTCTTTGGCAATATCCTTCAAACTGTCTTTATGTCTATTGGAAACTGTTGCCTAAACTTCACATACAAAAATATTAAAGTAGTGTGAGCAGCCTATATACATGGCAAAGAAAAAAAGGGTGTGTTTGTCAAACTTGTCTTGATGCCACCAAATGGCTTACATTGCTAGTTGCTTGGAGATATGATGATATTTATGTTTATAAGTAATAAAAGTCTGCATAGTAGGATGAAGAGAGAAAACAGAAGATACTGCCATGGAATGGAGGATAAGGAAAAGGAAGAAGGGGTGAAAGGAAAGATACAAGGAGTAATAGCAAGTAATGAGGGACAGAACTACAGACAGCTAGGCAAGAGCGAACCCCGCAAGGGAAGTAGGAGGGAACTGGGCAGGCAAGCAAACTCATCCAGATGGTAAAAGAGACATAATAGTCCAGAGATCATGTAGGAAGAATACAGGAGAGGTAGGAACTTGTTGATATATATATAGCTATAGATATATAAAACACAGCACTGAAACTGAAGGTGGATAGCTTACAGCAAAAAGGAGAACTGGCAAAGGGCAAGAAAAAAAAAAGGAGATCAATGCTGGCAAAGAGAATAATGTACTGGTAAGTGAAGTCAAAGTCATAAATGGGATTAGGAGTCTAAGCAAGTGAAAAAAGGAGAGACAGATTTCAAAAGATATAGTGACGTATAAAATAAGATAAACTAATGTACCCGGATCAATCATACTAGGCATCATTTGAAGGATGAAGATAAACAAAAAATGAATGATAAAATAAAAAAAGTAAAATAAAGCCCAACACATGGCTTAGGAAATAAAGCAATGTGTAAGTAACAATTTAGTTTTGTTTGGGAAAGGAGAAAGGAAAAAAAAATACCAACAGACAGCCTGAGGATTTAAGTATGAAACAGAGAAGCTAACTTACTTGTGAAAAAAAGTAATGCCATTAGGTAAAGTACTGTAGCATGAAATTTAAATGGAAAGAAAAGAAGCATTATATTTAACTGCTATATAATCTGGTAAATGCCACGTGCTCGACAAGGGTGCCAAGGTTAAACTCAATGCAGCCTTTCAAAATATAAAAAAAAAATAATAATTTGCTATGCTAATTTATCTATGAAGAATGCTAGAAAATGTGGTTCATAGGTTCATAGGTAGGTACTAGGCTATTGGCCCTAGGGCCTATATAAGCCTAGCCAAAGGTACCCTGGCTTTCGCAACCCAAGAAAATTATTTTCCTGTGCCACTGTCGAGCAGATCCACAGAAGTAATCCCCGGGGTGAATTTCCTATCTTCCATCCAGTCATCAAGATTTTTCTTGAAGAGTGCTAATGAGGAGCTTTGTTTGATATAGATAGGTAGTTTGTTCTAGAGTATGGGAAGTCTCTGGGACAGGTATGGGAAGTCTCTGGGACATGTTCCCTATTATACTGACAGAACTTTAGCTTGTCAAAATGCGAAACATCAACAGTTAAACTCCAAAATGGCAAAACGATGAATGGCCACCTAAGCGAGTTTTTGTCTCGGGGAAAAAAAATTGCTTGGCTGTTATAGAGAATTTTCCCTTTTCCCCAGTGTAGAGTGATCTCGGAGTTAGTATATTTTGTTAGGGAGGGTGTGGGGGTTGAAACCCACCACTTAATTAGGGTTTAAAGGTTTTTGTGGTGTTTGTTGGCCAAGTGAATTTTTTCCCTGAGGAAAAATTTGGTTAGGTGGCCATTGGTGGTTTTGCCATTTCAGAGGTAAGCTGTCATAGTTTCGCATTTCTACAAGGTAAACTTTCGGCAATATAATAGGGAAGTGAATATTCTACATGGATGTTTGGTAACACAAGAGAAGCTGCTATAAATTTGTACTGGTACTGCCTATGTTTTTATTTTTCCATATCCTTATGAAGATGGTGTGTGAGGCAGCTACAATAAATGACTGGTAAAGGACATGGATAGCACATTTCATACCAAGCTCTATTCAGATATATAAATAGCTTGTACTACAGATAACACTCAACATTGTGCTCTACTTCAGAACACAGCTTGGTCCTTGAGGTGGGGTTTCAAATTCTAGGGATGATCCTATAAAGCACATTGTGTTGAGGGTGCCATTTTTAAACTTCTTATCTTAGGGTCCAATGCCCTGCTTTAGTGTGCTTGCCACTTTAAGCACCCTTCACATTGCGATTGCATTTCCTGCAACTGCAACCCTCGGTAACGCTCTGAATCAGAACCAAACTTACAAAACATAATAAAAAGAGTTTAAAGTTTTAAGCACCCTTCACATTGCGACTGCATTCCCCTGCAACTGTGACCCTCGCTAATGCTCTGAATCAGAACTAGCCTTACAAAACAAAATAAGAAGAATTTAAAGTGTATGTCCCATCTAAGCATTATATATCTACCTTATATATATTTTTAGAAACGTTCCTGCATTTAATACCTGTGGCTTGCAGACTAACAGGACCACTGCAATCACTTCTTCCCCAACTCTCTCTCAAATGAGCTTCCCTCCCCCATGCTGGGTTAACCTTGCAGCAAAACCAAAAAAGTCTCCTAAGAGGATAAGCTTTGTGCAAATCCAGCCCGTAACAGTGTTCAAACTAGTTGCAATTCTCTGCTAGTACTGATCTGTGGTAGGCTGAGTGGCCATGGTGGTGCAGTGGTTAGCATTGCCCCCTCACAGCAAGAGGTTCTCTGGTTCAATTCTCATCTGGGGTGCCTTCGGTGTGGAGTCTGTATGTCTTCCCTGTGATCATGTGGGTTTTCTCTGGGTGTTCCAGTTTCCTCCTACATCCCAAAGACATGCAGTAGGTGAATTGGGCACTCTAAAATTGGCCCTAGGTGTGAGTGTGTGCCTTCTGCAGAAGGTTGGGTGCCGGGTTGGCAACTTGACGCCATAAAACTCCACTGCCAATCATGAGCAGACAGATGATCTGCTGTGGCAACCCCTAACCGGGAAAAGCCAAAAGAAGAACACTGACCTGTGGCAGGCTCATTGAAACTGATTGTTTTTGTTGAAACTGTGTCTACCTCGTGGTGCAATATATATTATGTATTATATGGTTTCACTTTTCTTTAGCACAGAATATCCACAGCATCAGTCTGCTGTAGACCCTCCACCCCAAACTGGTGTTACAAAGCTTATTTAGCTTTTCTGGTGGCTAGGGCACCATTTTTAAACTACTCATCTTAGGGCCCATGCTAGATCCAGTGTCTTGCTTTAGTGTGCTTGCCATGTAAGTTATGTGTTGGCTAACTCACAAAATGTATTGAATGTTTTTGTTGATACTGCTGTGATGTTTTGCTACTGAGTTGGACCTCTTGTTTGAAGCATAGCTGACTACCATTAAGCATGCAACCTTCATGGTTGTGAATAATATAGAATTACTTTTGCTAGTTGCCTGTGATTAATGCCATTATTTGAATGTTAAGTAATTAGTTAGTTTTTAATGTCTGTGGGCATCCTGCTGCAATACCACTGGAGTTAACCAGCTATTTACTTCACTGGCCAGTCTAAGTTGAGTCTCAGATCATTCTTGTGTATGTGTACTTGATGTCTGCATTATTTTGCATTGCTCTAAGCTTTTAAACATAGCCTTGCTTCACCACTGTATAATATTTTACAATTATGCACAGCTAGTGGTAATGAATGTTTTCCCCTCTATGATATTTTACCTTGTATTATATTTCTGCCCAATCCTATCGTCTTTGCTCTGCTAGCTATTGTAAAGATGTTAACCTGTAACAATTTTGTTTAATGTACACTGTTTGTTTCTGCTACTTTAACTGCTGTAGCTGCTCCTCTCAAAAGCCCCTGTTTCTCATCCTAACTCCATTCTCCCTTCTCCACTTTCAAACTGATACTACCTCTATTTTTCTGTTCCTTTTACAGTTTAAGCACCCTTCACATTACAACTGCATTTCCCTGCAACTGCATCCTTTGCTAATGGCCTGAATTGAAACCGATCTTACAAAACAAAATAAGAAGAGTTTAAAGTATATGTCCCATCTAAGCATTGTATATCTACCATACATATATTTTTAGAAACGTTCCCACATTTAATACCTGTAGCTTGCACACTAACGGTACTGCTATAATCACTTCTTCCCCCACTCTTTCTTTCTCAAATAAGCTTCCCTACCCCATGCTGGGTAAACTTTGCAGTAAAACACAGTCTCCTAAGAGCTTAAGCTTTGTGCAAATCCAGCTCACAACAATGTTCAAACTAGCTGTAATTCTCTTCTAGTACTGACCTGTGGCAGGCTCATTGAAACTGATGTTTTTTGTTGAAACTGTGTCAGCCTACTGGTGCAATCCACTCCATTCACCCTTGCTATGCTCAGCCTCACTCAAATCCACTATCCTACCCCCATCCCCACCCACCACATCTATTTCATTTATACTAACCACAGCACACCTACCACAATTTGCCAATCATACTTAACCATACTACCATCACATCACACAACTTCTTAACCCCACCCATCTTCTGATTCATCCTCAATCTTCTCACACAATACCAATCATACTCTACTCCCCTTCTTACCATATACAACTACCGCAATACCAACTACACCAGACCCCTAACCTAAACATGCTACTCATTCACATAATAATGTTTCTAATACTAACTATTGTACTCATTCTATGCACATCTCACAACCTTTCAGTTATTTACTTAAAATCTCCCACCTTCCCATCCATAAACCAACCACTAACAGAAATTACCAAATTTATAATACCCCAAACCTACAACTCCACCACAACTGCACTATTCTCTTACAGATATTTTCACTACAATTCATCACCACACATACCTCTGAAACACTCCCAAACATTGGCTAAATATTTAGCCCCAACAACGTGCAAAAAAGAAAACCTCCAACTATATGGAGACATACATCCCAACCTAGGCCCAAATCACACCCAACAAAACCATTCCATTCCACAAATAAATCCCCAAACAACAATAAAGCCTAATATCCTGCCATTTAACAATATACTCAAAAATAAATCTGACATCTTTCTTATTAACATAAATCTCAGAAGCCTGTTAAACAAAATACACAAATTCCATGTCACCTTCTCCCTATACACTCCAGATATTGTTATTCTAACCAAAACCTGGCTTAAACTGCACATAAACAATAATGAAATCATGCCCCTGGCTATAAATTTTTTAGACAAGACAGAACAAATAAGCAAAGTGGAGGTGTAGCAATAATATATAAGGACTCTCTTAAATTTGAGCAACTACAGGTGAAACCCCCAGACCTAAACAACACTGAACTACTAACCTCAAGTCTAAAAATCAAAAACAATAAACAAATAATCCTACTACCAGTATATATCCCACCCAACAACAACCCATTTACTATAGAACACCTACTCTCTTGGGCATCAACTTCATTTAGACAAGAAACCATTATAGTTGTCGACTTCAATACTGATTGGCAAACCTATACCTCTGAAAACCCCTCCAACTACACAAACTTACATGGTTTCTCCCAACAGATACAAACACCTACCAGAGTTGACAAAAACAGCAACAAAAAATCACTTTTCAACTGGACCCTAGCAGACAAACTCATGCTTATTTATAACTCAGGTTGTTTGCCAGACAACCTTAGTGACCACCTACTAATGTTTATCTTAAAGCACCGTGACTCTCTCACAAAAACTATATCATATGAACAAGTATGTAACACAAAGAACTTCTCCACAGAAACCTTTAAACTGGTCTATATTAGTTCATAGAAAGCTATTTTAAGCAAACACCTCTTCGTTGACACATTCAGCAAAAATCAGTTCTGCAATTCACTGAAATTTCCAAGGGCAATGAAGTAGTTGGCCATCTACACAAATTTGCCCTTTTCTCCTCCGTAGTGCGATCTTGGAGTTGGTATATATAGTTGGGGTGCAAAGTCCTCCACTTTGGTGGGTTTGATTTAGTTAATTGTGGGTTCTGTTGTGTTGTGGGGCAAGTGTTTCATTGCACTTGGAAAATTCAGTGAGTTGTAGAAGTGATTTTCGCTGAATATGTGTTGATGAAGAGGTGCTCACTGAAAATACCTTTTGATGAACTAATATAGACCCCCTTTAAACAACTGCTCCGAAACTGTAACTTGTCCCCACTAAAATATTTCCCATTAGATGCAGCAGTCCAATATTTCAACAATACATTTCTTGATATACTAAATATCAACATTAGATCAAAAGCAAATTACTGCCATGGCTCACAAAGGAAACTAGACAACTACTAAAGCATAGAGACAAACTGTGGTACCAACATCAGGCAAACAAAAAAAACCTCCCTTGACAGATACCACCACTTAAGAAATATTTACAAAAAGCAAACCAAAATTGACAAAAGCAGTACCACTCAGCAATGCAGCACAAACATCAAAACAGCCCACACAAATTATGGGGCACTCTCAAACAACTTATTCATTCAGGCCATACTTCTACCTCATTTACAAATAAGCATAACTTAACAGGAGAGTATAGCATCCTAATTTAACTCCTTTCATAAATGTCACTAAAAAAAACAAAAGTAGTTCCCTGCAAATCCCTCAACCTGTAACCAAAGACACCCTGTCCTCACTGACTCTCAAATCCATCCAAATAGGCAAATAAAGAAATTACTGAACAAGCTAAAACCTGCAACTATTGCAGCTGACAAACTACAAAATGAAAACCTCAGACTAGCAGCTGATGTAATCTGTTATCAAGTAGTGATTCTGTTCAATAGATCCATCTTAGAACAATGCATACCAAAAATTTCAAAAATCTCCTAAGTAATCCCCCTCAACAAAGGGGGCTCTTCACTTGAGCTCTCCAATTATAGACTGATATCCATACTATCCACTCTATCTAAAATTTTAGAGAACTGCATCCACTCACAGCTAATGGACCATCTACTAATGAATAAGCTCCTTGCAAACTCACAACATGGATATCAGCCAGGCCACAGTACCACCACCTCCCTGCTACAGTTTACCAATACTGTAAATCAACTAAAAATAATGATCAAATGGTCTCCTCGATATTTCTAGATATGTCAAAGGCATTTGACACAGTGTCCCACAAACAGCTCCTAAAAGAACTAGCATCCCTTGACATATCAAAAAATACCCCAGCATGGTTCCACAATTACCTCTCAGGTTGCCAGCAAACCATCAAGTGACAAATTTCTCTTCTCTACTTCATGTAACAGTAGGTGTTCTAAAAGGGTCAGTTGTAGGTCTATTGTTCTTTTTTGTCCTCTCCACTAACCTCCACACTGCAACTAAACTTGCTACCATCATACAATATGCAAATTGCCCCACAGTCATCTGCTCCACTCTCTCCTTACCACAGCTATAAGACATTACCCAAAGATCCTTCACTGATATTGAATCCTTCCTAGATAAATATCAGCTAATCCTAAACCCCAACAAAACCAAGCTAAAGCTATTCCCCAACAACAATCACAAAACAGACAACCTTAGTCAGAACTTTAATATCACCTCATCCAACCATACCCTAACTGAACCATTTGCTGAAACTAAACTACTAGGTGTAACTACTGATAATAACTTAAAATTTGACAAGCACATATCACTGGCAATAAAAAAGGCTTACAATTCTTTTCTATCTAACTCTTCCAGACAAGCAATCGCCAGAACCCACCTTCTATCCACCCTATTCTATGCCTCCCCTATACTAACAAACATAACAAAAACTGACTTGAGCAAACTTGAAACATGCTTAACACAAAATAGCCAGATTTGCTGCCAGCCTACCCTTCAGAACCCATCATTGCCTTGCCATAAAAGAACTCAAATGGCTATCAATACCTAACGTCTTATCCTTAAACCAGCTTATATTAACCCCCTCGGCAGTATACCAACCTGACAAATGCCAGCCATACAAAACGCAATACAAATCCATCTCAACAACAGGACCCAAAGATCCTCTGATAAACTATTGTTAAAAGTTACAAAATCCACTATCAGCTTTGGAGACTCACTTTACTCAAATCACACATCTAAAGCATGGAACTCTGTCCCTAAGAATATTCTAAACACCTGCCCTGGCCAATTCAAAAACCTGCCTGAGATCCATCTAAATAACAACTGGTCATACTTTTGCTCCTCATCTGGATGAAAATACATAACATGTCCCCACCTTAGCCCACCCTCAAACTCTGACTACAACCTTCTATTCTAAAGGATAAAACAAGTTGGCAAACATTTCTTGCATGTTACTTGACAAATGGTATTGTATAGTATTATACTGTTGCTTTTTATTATCTGTATAATTTCTGAGCTGTTATACTGTGTACTTGTCTGTTTTTATTATCAGTATAATTTCTGTGCTGTTATACTCCCCCGGATTCATGAAGCTCGGCACAAGGCTGGTGTAAGGCCTGTGCCGGCCGTGCGGCGTATAAATGGTGTAGTAGTGCCATATGCATATTAATGAAGGTGTGCTGCCACCACATCCACGTGCATAGGACATGTACACGAGTGCATGGGCCGTTACTAAGCTGCGCCCGGAGGCGTGTCAATGTCGGCTGGCGATGAGCAACCTAAACTGCTGAATATTATAGCCTGCCTGCAATAGTAATCGCACCTATCAGTGTCCGTGGATAATGAAACGTATGCAAAGCATGCAAGACAGTTCCCGGCCACACAAAATGGAGAACCAAACAGAAATGCACGCAACACAATATGAGTTTCCGTCCATGGAACAAATGATATTTAAAATCGTGTGTCCGTAATGTACTGCATTAGTTATACCCAGTGGAAGTGAAGCGCATCATGTCAGCGCGCCACCAATACACACATCTAGCCCCATGGGCATGGTCACCAGCAGTCCAACAGTGGTAGTGATAGTACACAACTGGGCAGTTGTGGCTATATAACAACCGTAAAGAAACCTGACAGTCCAAATTGTATACCAAACACACACAAACATATGTATATTAAAATGTGCTATACACATGAACAGGAGCGTAACCGTCACATACACATAGGATGCTATATGCGGAACCGGAATATCCAAAAGCAGAACCTATGCATGCAAATGCAATATGCAACAACCCCTGTATAGCACATAACCCGCACCCATGTCCGAATGTCCACCAAATCCAGCTACCAGCCTTGCACAGCCATACACTTACACATAGCGAGTATTCCCCATATGTAGTAGGAGGTATCATCCTAGGCAGTGTCAGGATTGCAAATATGTATCCCACGTTTGTAAACATCCCATCACAGTTACGTAAATCCAAATGCCCGCGCGTTCGTGTTTCGGCAATATGTGTGTACATCCCGCGTGGGATAAGTAACCTGTTGAAACCTCAGAGTTGTTTACACGCCACCGTGTCCAGTACTGTACACATCTGGACAAAACATGTATGTGTAGTCATGGTACTGTTCAGTTTCTACACAGACATGCAAAACATACTACGCAGGATGGAACAGCTGTCCACCATGCAGGTCACCCCACTAGGGTTGCCACCTGTTCAGATGGCCAAGGTGGGACATCCCTTGTAGAAATGTGAAAATTTGCAGGATAAAACATACCCTCGGCCAGTGCAAAGGACAGAATTACATGTATGCCAAGATAAAAGCTTATTCCATAGCATTTGAATAGCTTAGCTCCCAAATAATAGTTATGTGTACCAGATACAAAATACCTGTATCATGCAACTAGTAAAGAAAATAAAAAATATATTTTTGTCTTAAAATCACAGGACATTTGCCATGTCTTAGGTTTCGTCGCAGGACACAACTGTCCAAAGTGGGACCTCCCCTCGCAAAGAGGAACAAGTGGTAACCCTACTCCCCAATGAATTATCGACAGTATATATTCAACTCAATCACATACCGACACCACCTCTCAACCTATTACAGCAACAAAATCTGGACAAAGCCTAAAAGGATGGGTGGACAAATAGGGACAGATGTAATTACTGCTCTCACAAACTTCGAAAGTTCACAGAATAATAGTATGTACATAAGCATGAAATGTTATGAAGGATGTGGGGTAGTCCCCAGTATTACAGAGGTCCGTACATTTATACTGTAACAAACCGTCACATATGTTGACTGTACTACTGCATACCTGTAGTTAATTCATAGTTAAGTCATGTGCAAAATAATAATCCTCGTAAGAATGAATACAGGAAATAGTCAAATGTGAATGGGAACACCACTCACCGTGGATTATGTATTGTAACCACCCCTACCCATATTATGTATTGCCAACATTATAAGCTTCTGACAGGTGCCCAAACACCTGTGTCTGTAAACACAGATAAAATGTTTAAAATGGACAAACCCTGTCCATGTGCTTTGTCTGACATTTGAACATGGTCAGGGCAGTTCCGTTCACCAGGCGGACAAGCCTAAACCCAGATCACCACATGAACACCCTGACAATTAAAGACCTGTATGTGTCAGGACTATAAGCCTTGGGGTTCTGAATATCCCTGCAGTGATTAAATATGCAGCTTGGGTCCAGAGCAGTAGGGAACAGGGAATGTGTAACATGTAGTACCGCATTTTTCCCAGCAGGAGAATGGATGCCTGTGTCGTAAGTGAAGCGGTGAGGCATATGTTAATGTAGCTATGTACTATGGGTATGCATATAAATGAGTCAGAACACCAAACGTATAGTGGTTACAGCATCCGGCCAACGTGAATGCAGTCCCGGTTCAACTACGACTACAGCACATATAATGTGAAAGTGTAATGAATGCGTCTGTGCTGTACAGACAGTTAAATATGTAAAGGTGAACATGTGTTTCGCATACGTCCGTTAACCGGATTACAGATAATATACTGGTACTGTCACAAGTAATAAAGCCCACGTAAGCACAAAGACTTAGTAAACATATGTAACCCACAATAAGGATATGCATGTGCGCCTGCGAGTAACCCACAATAAGGAAATGCAAGTGCGCCTGTGCGTGTGTGATCTGCTCACAGCATAGTAAATGAATGCTGTTTCCCCCACGTTAGTTATACATGGCTCAAACCTGTTAACCCCGTAAAGTATGAAACCAGACAAAGGCATGCAAGCTACCGGTACATATAGGGACAAACCCCAGATATGTGCCAGAACAAACATAGAAAGTGGATAGAATAATGGGTGTGTCAGTAGCATGGATTCTCTGAAGGGTATGCAGTCATAACCTGAACTGCTTGCCAGTATCCCCCACCATAAGTCTCAAATGAAATGCCACTACATTGCCAGATAGGCACAGGTTTATGTAAAACACACCGAAGATAAAGAGGCAACCAGCTGTACACTCTGCGACAATCTGTACAGTGGAAAGGTATGGTATGGATATAGATATATGTCTATACATATAATCCACAGATGTAAACCAAAGCAAGTTATGAAATGAGGATTGTACATGTATATATGTATACACAACAGACTTATGTCCCGTAGATATGACATATGTACATAAATAGACCACGTTATAGCTAATATGGGTAGACAAACAGACATGCACGAAAGGTGAATAAACCGCTGCATTCCAAACCATTGGCCAGAAAGTGACAGTCCAGCAAGTTCTACACTTTAAACATGCAGATAGGTGTCCATTGCAGGACCCCAAAAATTGATCCATATGTAGTGTCAACCGACATTGACGCAAAATAAGTGACCTCAGCAAATACGATATAGCTGTACATGCAACAGTAGCAGGTGCAAGGGTGATGACACATGTGTCAATAGAATGTATGATGTACGAACTGATATCCGGAGAGTGGGGAGTGCATATAAGTGTCTCCACACTTCAGTACCGCACACATTAAACATGTGTAATGGGTACTGTAGAGGGTTGTCAGGTATGGGAATCATGGGTATGCAGAAATGGGCCTAGGTGTTGTTTGGCAGAGATTTCATAGGCCCGCCCTGTGGGAGTGATGTGGGTATAGCACACGCCTATATTCTCAATAATGGGGCAAACCATCCACTGGATATTGCGTAAACCATTTTGGCAATATGTAGGGCCCTATATCAGTGTCATGTAGGCGATTATCATGGATGGACATGCGTACGACCAAGATGGTACCCATAACTGGCAAACTGTCAGAATAACACAGCTGCACTAAGGCATAGTACATGAAATACAACTAGAGACTATATTAGATATACCCCAGAAAAAGTCAGAACGTTGTGAGAATACTGGCGTAGCCAGGAATACGTATGTTATGAGTGTTACTAATCATATAATGGAAATGTCAGTCACTATTATCTAACCGCACAGTTCGTAATGCCTTGCCAGCAATTTACCAGAAAAGCACATTACTATGACAAATGTAACAAGGGAAAAGGTCAAACGTCAGGGCGTTTACTCATAATGTGTACAGGTTAGGGGTATGAAGGTAACCTGTCCAAAATACATGTACAAAACTAGTGATACTAGGTGGACAGGTGAGAAGGAAGACGTCAGGACAAATGAGAAAACATGTGAAAGTCATACGCATGTACTCCGACAAATGTGAATGACAACGTATGCCTTGTGAATGTCAATGTGGAAGGTTAATAGACACAAAAGTAATGTGTCCCTCAGGGTATCATGCAGTGTCAGCGTAACAATGTCCAGTCCCCCATACTCATACGTGAGCTTTGCCACTGATGGAAAGCGCAAATACCGGCGCACACATACGGTACATGATAGACCAATTAGTGTAGATAAGCAGCTATTGGCCTGTGTGAGGAATACAACTGTCTGGGTGGGTGTGTCCTGCAATATAAATGTGATGGCATGTGGCCTGTGATACCACCATACAGTGTGTGTATTGGTGTCAGAAAGTTGATATCTTATATCAGACACATACTCCGCAACTGTACAGATTTACGCAGAATGTGCAGAGTTCTGCCTCATATGTTTGGTGTGTTCCACGTAACATCAGTAACATTCTGGCACATTCCTGATAACTGAAGTCATGAAATAATGACAAACATGTGATTAAGACACCAAATCCGACAGAAAAGCCATACTAATGCAAAACCTATTATTGTGTCAACTATCTACATTTGTAAGAGCAACATGTCAATACTGCCCCTATGTGTCCCACTATCAGATAAGGCCTTGCCCAGAAATTTGCTCTAGGAGGTGGAGTGGTATGATCAGAAACAGATACATGTGTGAGGAAGCAGCAATATTGACTTCAAGATAACGCAGAAGGTATGAAATGCGCTGCAGTAGGACGTTCAGTACTGTCCGCAGGTATGTGCTGACATGTCAAATGACACAGCAGTCTACATGAAGTACCTATAGGGCTGTCACCTTTACAAATGATGATAATGGGACATACCCACAGCCATGCACACAGCACAAATAAACATACACACAGCAAAACTAGGCCAGGATACATGAAGCCTCCAGCATGTACGAGTACAGTGAGAGTACAGCAAGGATAGATGTCTGCCAAGATATAAAGCAAACGCCTGTAACACCGCCCGTAACACAGACGTTGCATGGACAATGTTGGGATTTGCAACATACCCCATTGGTATGTGAAAGCTATGCAAATATGTGATACATGAAACAGTCAGCTGTCCATGCAAGAGCAGAGTTATGGGTAGAAAATAGATTATATATACATATATATATATATAGAGAGAGAGATACAGACATACACACACACATGTGGCAGGGCTGGTAATCGAACCTACACATTACTACCCTATCACAATACAGCATGACGCATTTACAGAACATGCTACCGAGATTACTAAACACACCAGACACACAGGCATTCTACTAGGTGCGTGTCAACATCCGCAAAGACAAAGACGTCGGCAGGATATATCTGTGTTGCGAAGCGTCTAAAAGCATAACCTGAGTCCCCAGGTGGACGGGAGCATACACACACACACACACACACACACACACCTGGCAGGCCTGGGAACTGAACTTACACCTAACTACCCTATCACACTACAGCATGACGCATTTGCAGAACGCGCTACTGAGATTACTGAACACAGCACTCCCAGAGGCATACTTCTAGGTGGGTGACATCATCCACAAAGGCAAAGACGCCGATAGGGAATGTATGTGTTGTGAGGCATCTAAAAGCATTACTGTGTCCCCAGACAGCTGGAAACACATACACGCACACACACTTGGAAGTGCCGGGAGTTGAACATACACCTAACTACTTTAACACACTACAGCATTATGCATTTACAGAACGCGCTACCGAGATTACTAAACACAGCACTCCCAGAGGCATACTTCTAGGTGGGTGACATCATCCGCAAAGGCAAAGACGCCGATAGGGAATGTATGTGTTGTGAGGCATCTAAAAGCATTACTGTGTCCCCAGGCAGCTGGAAACACACACACACACACTTGGAAGGGCCGGGAGTTGAACATACACCTAACTACTTTAACACACTAGAGCATTACGCATTTACAGAACACGCTACTGAGATTACTGAACACAACATTCTCAGAGGCATACTTCTAGGTGGGTGACATCATCCGCAAAGGCAAAGACGCCGATAGGGAATGTATGTGTTGTGAGGCATCTAAAAGCATTACTGTATCCACAGGCAGCTGGAAACACACACACACACACACACTTGAAAGGGCTGGGAGTTGAACATACACCTACCTACTTTAACACACTACAGCATTACGCATTTACAGAACACACTACCAAGATTACTGAACACAGCACTCCCAGAGGCATACTTCTAGGTGGGTGACATCATCCGTAAAGGCAAAGACGCCGATAGGGAATGTATGTGTTGTGAGGCATCTAAAAGCATTACTGTGTCCCCAGGCAGCTGGAAACACACACACACACACACACACACACACACACACACACACACACACACACACACTTGGCAGGGCTGGGAGTTGAACATACACCTAACTACCTTATCACACTACAGCATTACGCATTTACCGAACACGCTACCGAGATTACTGAACACAGCACTCCCAGAGGCATACTTCTAGGTGGGTGACATCATCCGCAAAGGCAAAGACACTGATAGGGAATGTATGTGTTGTGAGGCATCTAAAAGCATTACTGTGTCCCCAGGCAGCTGGAAACACACACACACACACACACACTTGGAAGGGCTGGGAGTTGAACATACACCTAACTACTTTAAAACACTACAGCATTACGCATTTACAGAACGCGCTACCAAGATTACTGAACACAGCACTCCCAGAGGCATACTTCTAGGTGGTGACATCATCTGCAAAGACAAAGATGCCAATAGGGAATGTTTAGAGAGTGAGCAGTCTGAAAGCATATTACTGTCCCAAGGTATTCTATTGGTCCTTTGAGCTCAGTTCCCATGCCATTGATACAGGATGATGTCACAGAAGAAGCGTTCACCACGCCGCCAGAGATACCAACAAGGGTAGTCTCTGCAACAGCGACTTCAACTCCACTTCCGAATCAAGAAGCGGACAGAGCCATTGAATTTCAAAAAAACGTAGGTGCCATACCAAAACAGAATGTCCAGGATAGTTCTCGTTTTTTACCCTTTCCAATAAGGAAGCAAGCTTCAACGCGCGAACGCCTTGGCAGTTGGGAGACCAGGAAACAAAAGTTTTCGGGAGAAAACGCGTCGTATCAGAGAAGGAGACAAAAACATTAGAACCATTGTTCTTTAACATGTCAAGGTATGTACTTTCTAAAAATGATCAAGACTTGTTAAACAAAGGACTATCATTCGTCCCTTCACAGGGCAGTGTTTTATCAGATATACTTATTGATTTACGCTTGTTTGGGTGAGAAGTTGCTCTAAAGCTATATTTTTATACAGACGCCTCAAGACATAAGACTGAGAATGTATCTGGTTTGCATTTCCACAAAAAGAAAAGTTCTTATACACCTCCATTGCCAGCACATGTTGAATCTTTTATAAAAATGTGCGAACAAGATTTATATCAATATTTCTTTAGCGGTGAAAGAAAATGTTTGTATTTTAACATGTCTAGAGATATTAGATTGTCTTTAAATAAGCTGATTAATGATTCTTCTATTGTATTGAGACCAGCAGACAAGGGCGGTGGTATTGCTCTGTTTGATTCTGAGAATTATCAAACCATGATGTTAGACATGTTAAATGATGATGCGACTTATTTAAGGATAGATCAAAGAAAGCTCTCAGGAATCATTAATGCTATCAAAGATGACTTATATGATCTACTTATGTGTTGTCAGTTATCACCTAGTCTTTATGAGTTTTTACTTAATGATAGCCCAGTTGTTCCAATCATCAAGGGTTTACCAAAACTACATAAAGGTACCTTTCCCCCTCCTTTGCGTCCAATTGTGTCTAGTGAAAAGTGGGTCACAGAAAATATCTCTGTATATTTAGAAGATACACTTAGACCTTTAGTTAATGAGGTCCCGAGCATTCTTAAAGACACTTATCAGCTATTATCAGCTTTAGATACATTAGAGAAACCTCTTATAAAAGGTAAACATTTATTAGTGTCTATGGACATTCAAAGTCTTTTTACTTCTATCCCTAATGATCAAGGGATACAAGCAATAAGAGAAGTACTCCAAGTCTTTCCTTCTGTGGACAGGAATCAGGAAATTTTAATATGTCATCTATTAGATTTAGTTTTAAATAATAATGTATTCTCATTTGAAGGCAACCTATACTTACAAGTATCTGGGGTAGCCATGTGCAAATACACGCAAATAAACCTAGTCTTATATCACTGGGAAAGGGAATATGTTTTTACAAGTATTTATTTTAGCAAAGTTCTAGTCTATAAACGTTTTGTAGATGACATTTTAATCGTTTGGGAAGGTTCCACAGAAGAATTCTATTCATTTAAAAATCTTGAAAGCACGACAAATTTTCTCAAATTTACAGCAGTAACTTCTTTTGACTCGGTATGTTTTTTAGATGTCTCTCTAGATATTAGAGATGGTACACTGACTTCAACATTGCATAGAAAATTATGTTGGAGAAACACAATTTTACGTTATGACAGCATGCACCCACGTCATGTTTTCAGTGGGATAGTTAAAAGTCAGTTTATTAGACTCTCTAAGATTTGTAAAGACAACATGGATCTATTAATAGAGGCTGACAAAATGGAAAAAATATTTTTAGATAGAGGCTATGATCAAGAGTTAGTAAAGAATATCAGAAGGCAAGTTTTAGATAGATTAGAAACACCTAGAACTGCAACTAGATACACTCATTTTTTCCTCCTCATGCAAATGGAAATAAAAAAAGCACAGATCTGAGAGTCAGCTTTGTGACTACTTACACCAATGATAGTGTAAATATTAAGAAAATTATTGCCAATAACTGGAAAGTTTTATTAATAGATGACAGTACTTTGAATTTAGTAGGTAAGAACCCTCACTTTATCTATAGAAACAACAAGAATTTAAAAAGACTTTTATGTGATAAGGCAAATAATGGAAGACTTGATATAGTACATTTAAGGAATAATTTTGGTACGTTTCCTTGCAACCATTGCAATTATTGTAAGTGTCTAACTAAAAAACAAGAATTCATACATCCAGATCTTTCCTATACATTTGTACCTAGATTCCAGGCTACCTGTGATACCACAGGCATAATATATCTGGCCACCTGTGAACAATGTTCAGTGTTCTATGAGGCCTGACAAAGAGGAAGTTGAAAAATCGCATTTATAACCATCAATATGACATCAAAAATAAAAATGAGCTTAATGCTCTAGCAAAGCACATCCAACTTTTCCCTGGTCATACCTTTGTGTTTAGAGTATTACAAATAGTAGAACCGAACATTAGAGGTGGTGATTATATGAATTTATTAGAGTTGAAGGAACTGAAATGGATCCTTAGGTTAAAAGGTCACTATCCCCCTGGACTTAATGCCTATGTCTCATTAAGATCTTTTTTGAATACATGCAGATGAATAGTTGTATATTTATTTATCCATATTTACTTATTTATCTATACATATATTTCTATTCATTTAATCATTCATCTAATTGTTAAATATATTTATACATATTTATAACATGGAACCTGATTTTAAACTGATTTTAGCATGGATTTACAGTATTACATTTTTCTTGCAAACAAAGCCCTATAATTAGAAAATGTTTTATAAATTCTATATATATATACATTACTTTGTTTTTATAAATAGCAATATAGTTTAAAAGTAAATAAGAAGATTGTTCATAGAATAGTTTGAATATTATGCATAAATATTTAAGTTTTTTATCCAGGGACTTTAACCTATGAATTCTGTAGAATCTTGTACTGTTTAGTTTGTATATTTAACATGCATTAAGATTTCACAGGCATATTTTATATGAATTTTATATGAGTTTTCATATGCCTTAATTTGAAGTAGTGAGATTTCTTACATACTTTTTATTAATGTTTTTATTTAAATTTTAAATTATAAAATTTTTTATAAATAGAAAAAGTTCTGCATTACCTAGTGTTCTGCTCAGATGAAGCTTTTAGCATGCATAGTCATGTTGCTTGAAGCGTTTCCCTTTTAAGGGTTGATTGTTTTATTGCTAAATTAATTGAATAATTTGAATGTATCTCCACTATATATTCTCTGAAAGTTCATTCATTGTATACATGGTCTGAAGAAGCGTATCAGGAGATACGCGAAAGCGCTTACCTTTGTTAAAATAAAGTCTTTCTTCTTTTACTGATAACAGTCGTGGTGAGTTTAAGTTTTGCCTACCAGTACTGTCCCAAGGTAGACGTTCACAAACACAGCAGTGCTGTCATCGGGCCAACTAAATATCTACGGAGCACTACAACACTAAATAGATATGGGATGCGCCACAGACAGTACACCCTTTGAGAGAACAACCAGTGTGTTCAATGTAGGCATCCATCATGACATTGAAAATGGACATCGGTTGCCTGGATGACCACAATGGCTATACAGGATGTCAATGGCCATGCCCACATGCTTAGTATCACACGTCTGTTTGGAATGTACTCTGTGTCCATCTACACAACGGCATACTGGGCATGCTCACACACTTAGCAGTTGCAAAGGGCCATCTTGCATGCACACGGAGTCTAACCACGGAAGGGCGCAGTGTGGAATGTACTGTGTGTCCATCTACACAATGGCATACTGGGCATGCTCACACACTTAGCAGTTGCAAAGGGCCAACTTGCATGCACACGGAGTCTAATCACGGAAGGGCGCAGTGTGGAATGTACTGTGTGTCCATTTACACAACAGCATACTGGGCATGCTCACACACCTAGCAGTTGCAAAGGGCCATCTTGCATGCACACAGAGTCTAATCAAGGAAGGGCGCAGTGTGGAATGTACTGTGTGTCCATCTACACAACGGCGTACAGGGCAGGCTCACACACTTAGCAGTTGCAAAGGGCCAACTTGCATGCACACTGAGTCTAATCATGGAAGGGCACAGTGTGGAATGTACTGTGTGTCCATCTACACAACAGCATACTGGGCATGCTCACACAGCTGTTGCAAAGGGCTGTCTTGCATGCAGATGGAGTGTACACACATAAGGGCACAGTACAGAAGGGCACAGTAAGGTATAACTGTCCTCACTCACAGGGCGGTCACACATGCAGTGACCTGTACACACACAGCTGCCATCACAGCTGTCACAGGTGCAGGTCACACACATACACACTGCAGTGTACACTGTAGCTGTCAAGTCAGCACCATGTCGTCGGTGCAGCACTACACAGCCTTACGGTCCCACAACACCATGTGACACATGACCACTGGGCTGTACAGTGGTGTACACCAGCTGTGCAGAGTACACATGTACCAACAGGGATCCAGCAGGTGTTATGCATTGCAATGATACCAGTATACATGAACAGGTCGGCTCAACACTTACCACGGCCCTTACACAGCTGTGACACCTGACTGTTGCTGTACACCAATGAACACACGTCTGGATATGTCATACATGTGATTGTGTGGATGTGTGCATGGACTGCACACACAACACATACATACATAGCCTTTGATGTACCACATGCATAACACTGGCCTAATCAATGCTACACACACGAATGGAAGGTGGGCCCATGTCTGTTGAATGCTCACACTACAGGGGGTAGAAGTGTTGACCGGGACACATACCCTTGCACTGGTCGCCTGTGACACCCGTGATATCATATCGCAGTCCATGTGTTATGTATGTCAACACACATGTCCAACAATAGCAATGCATACAAACATGGCAACAGGAGACACATGTGACATCTATACTGTGCATGCAGCAACCATGCATGTGCAGTGGCCGATGTCCGTAACATAGTTGCACCTACCTACGACATGCAGACACAATGCAGACCCATCATTGACACCTGTATATGGTGACATACAAACAGCACGTATGGAGGGATGTGTGTACATAACGTGGTGAACCACCTGTCTAGATGTATGTGTGCAGGGGGTGGCTCACAGTTGTGTCACGCACCATCCTATCATGCCATGTGCAAACAGTATGCTATGTTGCTGTTACGTGACGGTGCTGACATAATGCATACACAGCGGTCAGATGTTAACAACTGTATGTCACATGGCACCTGTAACACCTACAACCTCCCGTGTGCATATAGCAGCACATCTGCCAGATATAGCGTTGGTACACATAATGTAATCAATACCGCTGCATGTCTATCAAACGTGTCATCATATGGCAGGTATATCATTCCCAGCACTGCCATGTGTGTCCGAATGTGTGACCAGGGATGCCACACATCGCGGGGAATATTTCCCAGTTGCTACACATCCCTGTACACCAGTGTAGAGATCTGTACATACGTCAGTGTGGGAAGCATGACATCGGCCGGTGTGGTGCATCACACACGTCGGCTGTCCATATACACATGTGTGGTCAACACAGTGTGTGTGTGTCTGTATGTATGTCTGGTTCTTGGTGTGAGGGTGTATGCTAATATACGGTGGGAAATGATCACTAACCCCATGTGGTGACTAACCCGTAATGGTGATGCATTGCGCAACCCTGTTGATGCCATAGGTCCCAGCCATACTGGCTACCTGTGCATGTCCCTTTTCTGTGACACGTCGTGTGGGTGCATAGTACTGTGAGGGTGATGACCACACAGGCAAGGGTCCCACCTGCACACTATGGGGTGTGCATTATAGTGGTGCACACCCCGTGAATGCGGCCATGTTCCTGTACTGTTACAGGGTCCTACTGCTGCACAGTGTGGCCTCCAGCTACCAAGTGACACCTCACATCATCATTGGCCAGGCCGCTGTGTACAACTCCTGCACCATGTCACCATACCTGTAATGTGTCCTGCTATGTACGTCTCGTCTCTGTCCAGTGTAGCCTGTGGCACCAACCACATGCATCAGGTGCAGTATATGTGCGGACATCTGTGTCATGTTGGTGTGTCCAACAGTCAGGTTGTGGGTGCATGTAGCATGCTGATATTGCCAGACGTGCCTGTGAGTAATCCACAGTTACACATGGGGGACTGCAAACACTGCTACCTGTAGGCACATGCAAGTACACCATAGGAGGGAAACAGTGTATCACAACCAACATGGTGCTACAGATGTAACCGAGACACATACCGTGAACACATCACAGTGCATGCTGCATCTGCACTACATGGTATGACTGGTGCATGTCGACAGTACACAACCTATGTCACATACACATCTCTCAGTATTCACACACAACCACTGCAACATACACATCCCTCACTATGCATACACAGGTAATATTACATACACCTCTCACTATGCTGTTCACCCTGTGCATCAGAATATTTGTGCATAACCCTGCACCGATGGTGTGGATGACAGGGATGTGGCACAGGCTTCATCATATGCACAGGGTGATATGTTTGCCATGGGCATAGGCTGCACCAATGGATAACATCATGTGTGTGTGTAA
This sequence comes from Protopterus annectens, assembly GCF_019279795.1. Lineage (NCBI taxonomy): Eukaryota > Metazoa > Chordata > Ceratodontiformes > Protopteridae > Protopterus > Protopterus annectens. The sequence goes on from NC_056739.1 coordinate 1,868,027,414, forward strand.
GGGCCGGTGAGTTGTCTGGACATGTCTGTGCAGAATGCATGTGGATGTTGTGGAGCCCTTCAGTTGTGTTTGCTGTGTGCGTGTATGTGTGTACACAGTTCTGTCATTTGTGATGCCTACACGGTGTATAAGTGATAGCCCCAGATTGTACAGAGCAGGTTGTACAGATCACTGTGTCTGTCCACGGCCACGTGACCTGTGCCTGCCTGGGGTTGCACGGGCACTACCAGGTGGAGGTACAGAGTGGCTACTGTCCGATGACACATGTCCGCTGGAACTGTGTCCCTGCTGAGACCGTCCAGGGCCACGTCCACGTGGCCTGCTGTGTCCTGGTGTTGCCAGCGCAGCACCAGCTGCACTGCTACTGCTACCGGCACTATGGGAGTGGGCATGTGAGGTGGCACGCTCACGTCGACCTACACTAGGTGGTGTTGCTGGCCTACGTCCACGTGGCCTACACCTCACTCCTACCAGATGTTCCAGCACAGACAGCTCCCACTCGCGGATTGCCATGCCTCGGTCAAGGATTCTGACCATTTCATCTAATCGCCTATCCAGAACATTAGCAATCTGCTGTTGAGCATTTGCCAATGCCTGGATGTTGTCATTTAGGGTATGGATAGCAGCCCTCTGCAGCCTCTGCCCTTCTCTGTTCTGCCATTCAGCACGTGCCTGTGCCGCCATTACAGTCTGGAACATGCGTCTGGTGATACCAGCTGCTGCACTCTGTCCTGCAGGTGCATGTCTGCCAGAGGTCCTCCTACGAGCAGCACCAGCCACATGCTTGTGTGGCACATCTGCAGTCATTACATTGACACCATGGTGTGTAGACACACCTTCTGTAGCCACCACACTTTCCTGTTCCACGCTAACAGATGCTGACTGTCCTTCCTCTATGGCCACTGGTGATGCGGTATGTGTTGGCAGCAGAACTGTGTGCAGGGAAGAGGGGGACATAGCTGGGATGGTAACCATTGGCACAGATTCAGCCATTGACAACCCTGCCTGTACCTCATGCATATGTTCATCACCGCTAGTATCTGTGGGGACACTAACATCAGATGGACCGCAGGAGGGTAATGCACCTACATCACCTGTGAATGCAAAGAAATACTGTAAAGTACAATAGACACAGACACACACACACACACACACACACACACACACACACACACACACACACACACACACACACACACACACACAGACACACACACACAGACACACACAGACACACACACACACACACACACAAACACAGACACACACACACACAAACACAGACACACACAGACACACCATGCATGAGATTTGTCAGATGGCATGCAGCATGCCTGCGATACAGCAGAGGGCATGCAGCTCAGACATTAATAGTGTTAGTAAGCATACCTCCCTGGGGTGCACACTACAGCAAGCAGGTGTCATATCAGTAGCCATGCAGTTCACACAATCATGGTAGTATGCATGCATCCCCGTGATACACCATGTGGCCCAGAACAGGATAACAGTACACATGGCTGACTTGACCTTGACATGTAATCTGCTGACATGTGCATTAACATGCATACACGTTTGACACAATGGTGTCCTGACACATGTACAGCATCATAATGGGCTTCACATTGCAGTGTTGTGTGTATGCCCTACACATAGAATGCATGTTTAGCAAATGTGCATGAGCATGGGAGGGTAGTGTGAGCCATCTACATTGCTATACAGTGTGAAGTACAGACACTGTGCCATTGCATGGCAACCTGAGGTATCTATGTTGCTGTAGAATGCATAATATGTACTCATTGCATAGCCATAATTGCAACACAGTTGTGATGTTCAACAGATCGTATATGGTAGACTTCAGTGACACCTCCAGTAGCTGTGCACAGGCTTTTAGGTTGTCCAGTGTACCACATCAACTGTATAATCGGTCAACTAAGGCTATAATTGGACCTTGTGTGGACAATGTGCAACAGGGTGTATACACATCCCAAGAACTGTGTGGCTACATGTCGCTGGCCATCCCCCATGGCCATGTGTGCACATGTGTTGGCCAATTGTGTGTGATGGGCATCTTTTCCACATGTCTGTGTTGTCCCATATGACATACACCCATAGATGTCAGATATGTCACAATCCACAGGGCTATGCAGACAACGGGTTGTATGTCTGTTATATGGGGTATAGGTCATGCGATAGTGAGACAATATTGCAGACAGAACACTACATGTCTGGGACATGTCAGGTGGCACATCACAATGTGTGCAGCCAATGCAGGGGCATATGACACAATGGTGACACCTGTGGGCTGCCCATATCACAGCCCACTGTGTGGTACTGTGTGCGTACCACACATGTTGTTCCAATGCATACTACATATGCCTCCATTGTAGAACACCTCCACCATTGTATGCACAGCTGACCACAAATGTCGCAATGACAAGTACTGTGGTTTCAAGTCGGTGTATCATTACATTTGTATATATTGCACATGGGCGGCGTGTGTGAATGAAGGGTGGTGCGACCTGCATATCGTGACTGGAACAAACATCAGGTGTGCAAGTGTTAACTGGCCACATGGCAAATAGATCTACACTTGTAACATGCCTGATACTGATGACAGTCTCACCTGCAATGGACCCATGTCTGTGCGGCACGCCAGAGGTACCCGTATAGGGGTGACACACCAGTATGAACATTATCCATGACTGTATGACAGCCACAGGTTAAACTGTGCATGTGAACACATTCACCTGTGTAATAGAATATAGTATGCACATGTGTGCATACACAACGTAGCATACTGTAGTATGCAGCATGTGTGTCCACATACCTGGCATATGTTGTTACTTTACATAATGTACAGTGACACATACAACTACATGGGATATAATAGCCATATGTGCAGTACTGACTTACCAGGCAACTCCAGGCTCATTGGTTGGGAGACACCCACCTCCACGATGGAAGCTAGTGTTTCTAGATGCTGTTCCCTGGGTGTCCCCAGACTGGCCAGTAGCTCCTTGGTGTGTGTGAGTGGGGGCTGGGTTGGTGGCCCACCACCTGTTCCACCTTGTTCCCTGGTGATTGCAGTGGTACGCTGTTTTGCATGTCGTATCAGGTCCGTGCAGTGTCTGTGCACCTGCTGGTAGGTGCGGTTATGGCCACCCACATCGTTCACCCTCCTGCGTAGATCCTGCCACAGATCATCCCGCTGCTGGGCATGCTGTGGCACATGGCTGAACAACAAGTCATAGTTGTCATGGAGCTGTGGGATGAGGACATCATCCTCCTGGCGGGTGTATGCTGGGAGGCATGTACGAGGCATTATCTGTAAGACATAATGATGGTGACAGGTCACAGTTTCAGAGATGTACAGAGATACTGCTGCACATACATTTCTATGACATCTACTACATCTGCACAGTTTTCTTTGCAAAGCATCATGACACTGACACGACTGACGTGTTTGTGTCACACGTCACACCCATTATGCATTGGATATCATCACCATATATGTGTGTCACCTCATTACAGTGTTCATACTCCATGTAAATGTTGTCTTGCTGTGGGCATGTCTATTTGCCTGCACTTGTGTTCTTACCTATCTGCACATGCCTCGATGTGTCCACGGTACTACTGTTGACCTGGATGCTGTGTATATGTCACATATCAACACAGACACAGCCGTAATGGACTTGAGCAGTGACAATGCACACATACGCATGGACACCTGTACATGCATGTGTTTTGCCATATACATCTACACAGCACTGTACAACTGTTCAACATCCTGCCACGGATCGCCTGTATTGCACATGTGATAGACATGGGACAATGGCTAGTCAGACGACATTCGCAGGGATGGTCATCAACCATAGCATGTGCGGGCACGGTTTCCAAGCTGTAACAGACAGCCATTGTGCCACTGCAAGGTGCATCAGTGCACATTACTGATCCAGTCAGTTGATAGTACATCTACCATGCGGCCATCACACCATGTATGACTGGGATGACATGTGCAGCTTTGATGGACAGGGTTGCATGGTATAGTGGGAGTATGTCACATATATGGCACAGGGATCTGTCCAGCCTGTGGCGATCCTAGTATTAGGATGGTGGCTGTCCATGACATATGTCATATAGATCAGGATATGGACATGTAGCATGTCCATCATCATGGTGTAGCAAATGTCCTTCTGCAAGGTAGACAGCATGCTGCATAGTGGAGGTGTGGATTGTGAAGGCTGGTATCACACATCCATGCATAGCCATTACCCCTTTCAGGTGGTATGTGATCCAATATTGGTCACCACAGTGCTGTATATGCCTGTCCAGTGATCTCCATGCTCATGGATGGCACTCTGACATGACATGGGTACCTCATATGACTACCTAAGGGGCCTGGAGACGTCACCATGTCGAGGGGTGCACTGCACAGCACCATCCCTTACACAGTGTCCATAATGTTGACCACAGCCTAGGTAGTAATTTATGGGTACAGGGATGTTCACCTAGCGGTGACACTGCTGGTATCATCCATCAGACTGTGCACATATGTCACACACCTCACCCACACAGCCCATTCTGTATGTTGTTCACAACACTGACACAGCTATACTGATAGGTCATGGCCATTCACAGCCTTACATACACAGATGCCTAACATTTGTCTGTGTGGTATGGGCTACAATGAGGGTGGGGTACAACACATTAACCCTGTTCTACTGTAGCTGGCACTGATGTGCTGTGCACATGTCACTCTTGCACCTTTTGTAGTTGTGAGTCTGTCAACAGGCCACTGGTGGAACACTCCTGTGACATGCAAAGGTATTTGTAATCAAATATCTGTGCTGTCTTGTACATCTGTACTGCTAACATCTACAGTGCTAATGGTTCATGGACATGCACACCATACTCAGCAGGGTTATAGTGCGGTGCCACCCTAAATGACTGTCATCACCACTTGTGGGTTGATATTATCCAACACCCTATCTGTATTGTATGGTCATGCTAGGCACTTGTTCAGAACTTGTGAGCATGTCATGAGCTACTGATTACTATAGCGCCCATTCCACACCATTTCCCACAGGTACACTGGCTGTCCTACACTTCCCAGCTTGCTTAAGGTACGACAGCTGTTGTACACACGTAACACACATATCCTGTGGGACATGGTTGTATATACAGGCATGTCCAACTGTCACGTACCAGTGCTACTGCCTGTCTATATGAGGGATATGTCGTACATGTGGTAATAGAGCAATTGTCTCATGTACACATTCAATGCTCACCTCCCAACATACGGCACTACAGCCTGTGGGGGATGCACTTCTGCAGCCGTGCTGGGCCCATAGCTCTCAGGTGTACCTCATTATGGGGAACGTACCTCATTTGGGGTTTTAAAAGGTGCATGTTCCTCAAGGTTCCACATTGGAAGGGTCTGTCACACATTCATTGTTGTAAATAGTTTACCTGCTAGCCATGGCTAAATAGATAGGAATCATATTAATTCATTGGAATATCTTTTTCATATGTAAGACCAGCCTATTTTAGCCATCATATGCCCTTCCTAGTTGACGCTGTTAGTAAGCCAGTTGTAAGTGTTCCACGTTTTGCCCATTTGTCACACAGTATGAGGGCTAATGTTCCTCAGTTTGGGGACAGGAGGCTGACAGCTATGGCTGGGGGTAATGCTGTCGCCAACCCTGACTGCACCTGACAGTCATTTGGGGATGTGTAACATTCGCAACACACCCCACCCATCACATAGTCTCACATGATCTACACCACTGGCCACACCTATGAGGACAACTTGTGCAGTACGTCTCCATACTCACTGTAGGCACCAGAGGTAGCCCCCATCATGGAAGACAACATCACCAGCTTATAGCCCACAGACTCATGTGTGCCCATCACATACAGCCAATAGTGAGTTATAACATTCACAACACATCAGTCATAGCTGACTCTGTAGGTAGTCACACTGCAGTTCCACACAGCAGGCTACACTAGGCATTAGTCGCTTACATCTTGCTGTCGGGTAACTGCTTCTGCAACATAACCTATGCACCCATGCCACACATCACCAGGTACGATATGTCTGTCATTCGCCATGTTAGTGTGACTGCCCTGTGATGCCACTTCACAGACTACGTGTGCAGGGACATGCAATAGGTCACCAGTCTTATAGCCCTGAGGGTGTGGGCCTAGCCCTGGGGAGCATTTTGCATTCGTCAGGACACGATACCACTGTACAATGACCGACTGGGTCACTTCAACAGTTGCCTATGCTTCTATTGTCATTCCACAGGCATGTGGTATCTGTCTGCTATGACTGTCCTGGCCAAACACAATGCTGTGGCACAGATGACTTGCACCTGTCAGCCCTGGGAGTACAGCTCACATGTAAGACTCTTGCTGCTTCTATACTGCCTGTCTTGCACAGTTTCCAATAACTGTCACCGGCAGGGCAGTAACTGGCAGGCACGACATGGGGTCATGTGACACAATGCTTGCATCTTCCTCTGTGACGCACACAGGCAAAGCACACCTTATAATGCACCACTCAAACATCTCTGCAGTGACTGGGACCTGCCTCTAGGCTCTGCAGAGCAAACCTGCAATGACAGGTTATAGACATACCATACCTTTCAGGCACATACCTGGACCGGCACACCCACAGCTGAGGGGTTCCCATATCCCACTATGTTTTGCACACATCCTGGCAAGTTGCTTAGCACAATGCATCAGAGGTGCTCCACGTGCAACTAACTGTGTCCGGGACCACTATACACATTGTAACAAGCAACAGAGTCAACATTATACCCCACAGGTAACATACCTTCTATGTTGGTATAGTGGACAGTGGGCCTCAGACAGCTACTACTGATGTGTGACTGACACTACCCCACACTTCACTGGGATAGCCACTCATGTACCGACACATCCATGAGTCATACCCTCCACTCTGCTGGATCAACCCATACACACCACCTCCAAGACCTACATTACCCTTGGCATGAACACTACCACCATGTGACTGGTGTTACACACCTGGGCGTATCCCCTCATTGGTGGATTCCGAACATATGCTAATCGAACTTGTTAGCCACATCCCGGCAACACACCCATCACAGCATACACAGTACATGTGTACTACAACACCTACTACAGACGTCTGCTGACAGCGGTTGTTAACATCATGACACCCGTGCAGATGGACAATGCACATACAAATGCTGACACATACCCCAGTGCACTTCATTAGCATGTACACAACTACATGGATCATGCTATTCCACACAGAGCCATGATGGTACACACCAGATAACAGACGCCACTCTGGTGGTCATGTTCCATGGACATATGATGTACAACAACAGGTGTAGGCTGTTGCACAGTGGTGTACATTCCCATGTGTGGGGTGGCTCACTGGTCAGCTGTGGTGGGGCCACAGGGTCCCTCATCACATACTCCAAGACTAGCTATGTAAACATGACTGCCACACATTCCGGGGTGTACCACCAGGCATTATGGTGGTATGTTAGTATTCGATGGCAACACCCACATCTGCCGTCACATACAACAGTCACTCAGGAACATTGCAGACCCAGGTGTTGTTGGCAACATGCTGGAGGATGGATTCAATGCTGACAGTACACCCTCTCACTCACTACAGGGCCGCAATCCATGCATGAACATTGTGGTGTCCCTGTGGTCACACCTACACAGTACTGACCTACACTCGATATGTCCTGGGACACTGGCCCCATGTCACCTTCCAACATCCCAGGCTGTGATGTCAACCAACCTCTGAATTACATGTCTCCCCACTAGGCCACCATATTCAGTAATAGCCTTGTTTCAGACATTGTAGCCCCTGAATGGCACACAGCAGCATTTATCACACTACACACAGGTGGCACCGCATTGCATGAGTGGGACTATAGTCCTACACACCTGACTGGACTGTTCTGCATGGCTATGGGGCACATCATCAAGGACGTCATTCACAGAGACATTGTTGGGCTCCCGTCCTTTGCTGCCACCCAGGTTGGGCTTGTTAAGGCCAGAGCATGGCCCCTACACATGGTGGACTCCTTTCATACAGTTACCAGGGCAGTTGCTGATGGTACGGGAGTCCACACATCCTACATTGTCCTCTCATTGCCTTTCAGCACCATTCCCCATTCTGGTATTGACAACATACACATCCAACTACACATCATACCCTGTGTCTCAGGATGTTATGCTATGTGGCTCATGGACAGGATACACAGTGAGGCCAGCATACCATAGTACCTACTACATGTCAGGTACATTTGGCATACCACGGTCTTCAGTCATAGGGCCCCTCATGTTCAGTATATGCTTCCTGCGGAACAGGCTGGCACAGGGGACTTTCCCTGCCTAGCTTTCAAACCCCTACATACCAAGCGCCATGATTGCTCCACCAGCTGATACTGACTCCAACCATACGGGTGTCGCTGTGACAGATACATAATATGACTATCATGGCATCAAGCTGCATGCACATCACCTTTGCATTACACCATTCACCCACTGACTATCACATGGATGGTAGTCCCCTACATACATATCACATTGTACATGTTTGCAGTACACACATATGTCGCACCCACTCCTGTGGTTACCGTATTGCCACTGTGGCGTGGATATCCTTCTACGTGGCCACACCTATCTGTACTGGGTGTGTAGCTGGTACATAGGCACCCATTGTACCTCTGAACTCAAGACATCTACACACATTCAAGGGTACACAACCCCATTTAGGGTGTACCTTACACAACAGCTACAGCTTTACATGCCACAACATTAACACGCCATGACGTTTACTGAGCTCTGACAGTTTAAATATGTGGCTGCACTACGGACACCACATCTGTACACATTTGCATACTACATACTCAGGGGTGACCTCTGCTGATCAGACAGGGCTCATGTCGACAACATTATTGATGGATATACTCCTCATACGCGACATAAGCAGAGGCCACTGTGAGCAACATGCTCATGGATATGTGCACACACGCCACAATGAGTGGGATGTGCTTCTGGGTTACATTCCCAAACCGGACAATCACCATGCTGTGGAACATAAGTCCTATGTACATCACGCAGGGACACTCAGTAGCACTGTTCATGTGATACCTCCCTTGGTGGTTGGGAGACACATGTAGGCCTGGGATCACTGCAGTGGCTGTACTGTGCAGAGGTGCAGGTGACACCTGGCTCTGCTGTTCACAGGACACTACCCTGGAGAGGTGCCACTAGTGTGAACACTGTAGTTGTGCTTACACATGGACTTGCCAGACTGCATAGTACCCCACTATGCTCCTGTGCAGCTATTACATGTCCTTTGTGCATGGTTACTTGGTAGCCCTTCTGTTTAGATTAGCTATCATGCTATTACTATGTCCCATACCTACAGGCCATATGTATCCTGTTATTGTACATACCAATAGATGATACCTGTGGTATGCATGATATGCCTGTTATGCTGTGTAGAATATCTGTCATATCTACCTATAATACTATACATTACACATATTTCACATAGTATCCCATAATTCAAAGCATACTTGCACAGCGGGACCACCTTACATATCTCATTAACGTTATATGCCCATACACATGCGTGCTGTGACAGTATATCAACATATACTATCCCCTGCTATGGCACATCCTTGTTGGACATACCCTACCACTGACGGCGGGTTGTATGGCATTGTTCTGTTTAATGCCCTCATGTAGCATCCCTTGTGGTGTCTGTGCTGTGTACCTTGTGTCCCACTGCTGGACGCACAGTTTCTACAAGCATTAGTATGCTCAGCAAGACATCACTACATAAATACCTTTCCCCACTTTATGCATTGCGGACACGTTTAATTAATGCAAACCAGGCTATACATACAGTAAAACTAATTAATACAGATCATGCTATACATAACCTTACATATCGGGCATTCTACATACCTTGTTGTCATTACGGCATTTCGTTTCTATCTCTCTCACAGTGTTTCAACTGTTATTCAGTATGAGCATATGGTTTGAATGTCTGGCGAGTCATCCTTATATACGTTGATACCTGAAACATGTGGATTCATCCCACCAATTGGTGTTCCTGAGTGACTAATTACTTGCATATCAGCTGTGCAGCTACTCCATTCGCCAATTACGCGGCGACAGTGGGGTATAATTGGATTCTCCACTTGGGCGTTGCCTATTTGCTCTACCTTCGGGGAGACGGTCTGTATTGTGTTTTGTTATGTGTAACTGCAACTGCTATGCATGGAGACAAGTATAGTTTGGATTCATGTCCCCCGTGGATTGTGTGTGACAGGTAGAGTATTTGGTTCAACATGTGGGTGTACCTGTCATCCTGACGTCTGATAACGGAGTATTGCAATCAAAACCTGTAACATGGCTGTTTGTTCCATTATACAACGCCTGCAATTTTGCATGGCGCCTTTAATTGTGTCTCTCACACGGTATGTTGAGGGTTTTGCAGATGTAATTGACTGACTGGATGTTTGTGCTGCTATTACAGTTTGTATTGCTTTAGTTTCTAGTGTGGGGATGTCGGTGGTTGTACGTAACATATGAGGTTCGTGGGTCTTGCATTTCTACATAATCTGTATATATGTGTGTGGGCTCCATCCCTAATTAGAGAGCTAACAGTTAGTAGACTTATGTTACGGGATTGTATGTTGGGCCATTGTTAATTTGTTTCTATATCGTCTGCAGGTGAGCTTGCTACTTGTATACCTCCATAATTGCAGCGATATATCAGGAGATATGTGTAAGTGACAGCTATCCCTTGTATTTCTCTCCCAGATATTTGCAGTCATTGTGGTTGTGTTGTTAAAAGAGCCTGTTTGCCATGGGTTGCCACCTTTTCATATGGTCATTGTTGGACACTTGCGGGACACAAAGCGGTGTTTACAGGCCAACACGTAGCCACAGTCAGTACACAGGTAGCACATACTTTTATCCTCACTACATACCTATTGTTGTGTGACTTTGGCTACTTATATCATATTGCATGTAACATTTAAGTTTCTTACATACAGGCATAACTATTAAATACGACTGTTACATTATATATGGGACATATTTATGTCCTACCATCTCGGACATTTGCCCTTTGTACTGTTTTATGTCAGGACACACCTGCCCAGGGTGGGGCTGTCCCTCCTACTGTGGGACAGGTAGTAACCATATGCCTACAGCTAGCTATACCCACACCTACCGTACTGATCTGCCTCTGACTTGGCACTAACATACACATGTTGCGGACACACACACACACATTACAGTCACACAGAGATGCACACGGCACCCTCAACGCACATTTACACAGACTATGGCACTCACAGACACAGTTGAACACAGTACCTACGTGGACCGCGACACCAGCAGCGGTGACTAACTGTCCCTTCATATCATCATACTATTACTCGCGGATGTACTGTTCCGGTACTGTGTTCTATCGGTCTTTCAGCCTCGTGGTTATGCATGTCAGTATGTTACACATTCCATGGTTGGCGGTATCCTATTTATTTGTACCTCCAAGATGTTATGAATGTCATTGAACTATCTATTATATTTGCAGATATCGCTGAATCCATCTATATCACCATATATCCCTCTATTGCCCTTTCTATCTGTATTATATATATGCATATGTGTACATATATATATATATATATATCTATATCTATATATATATATATATATATATATATATATATATATATATATATATATATATATATATATATATATATATATATATATGTATATATATATATATATATATATATATATATATATATATATATCTATATATATATATATATATCTGGACGGGGAACGTGACAGGCACACAGCACCACCATATGCTGTAAGACTCATGTACTGTTCAGGTGTTGGCATTCCGTGTTCCACTGGCTTTTGTGTTTACAATGTTTGAGGGCTGCCTATGTAAGAGTCACACATTGGGCCACCTATACATTACAATTTACAGGTGGTCATGTTTGTGTGCCATCCATTTTACTGTGTGTGCAGGTGGAGAGGTGTCAGTCCATAGGGGCCTACACTGTCAGAGTATGTGCTATACATTCCCTCTTTTCCAAGGCGTAGGCATATTGGGCACGCCTCCGTCTGCCTACTGGGGCTGGCACAGTGTGTTCATGGTCTGAATCCCTCTGTGCCTGTAATGGCCTTGGCAATTGTGGTGGGCTATGAGGGCCTTCACCATTTTGTCCCTGCTGCAGCTGCTTCCGCAGGATCATATTATGTAGCATGGCACATACTATGACGATGTGGGCACATGTTCCTGGAGAGTACAGCAAGGCTTCACCAGATGTATCCAAGCACTGGAACCGTGATTTCTGCATCCTGAACACACGCTCTATGATGATTCTGGTTTGTGCGTGTGCCTCATTATGGCGTTCTTGCATGGGTGTGTGTGCATTTCTGATGAGAGTCATCATCCATGGCTCCAGTGCCTAGCCAGCATCCCCCACGTGATGGCCATGTGGGATGTCCCCCCTGACAAATACCTGATACAGCTGTGAGGCATGCCAGATATGGGAGTCATGGTAGCATCCAGGGCTGCCAGCACACACATCCATGATAATGTCCTGGGCATTGCACACGACCTGGCAGTTGATGGAGTGGAATCCCTTGTGGTTTATGTATCGCCTACCCTGCTCACCAGGTGGTGACTTGATTTGTATGTGCGTGCAGTCTATTGCACCCAGTACCTCCGGGTATTGTGCCACATGGTGGAAGTGGCGCATATTGCTGGCCAACTCCTCCTGAGTTCTGGGGAAGTATATCTCCTCATTGGCATGTGGTAACACGGCATCCAGGAACTGGTGTAGTACCCTGGATGCTGATGCCTGTGAGATACCCATTATATCTCCAGTTGGCCTTTGAAAGGTACCTGTGGCCAGTATTTGCAGGCTTACACATACCTTCGTGTCCACTGGGATGGGTTCCCCTCTGTTGTTTCTGGTTCTCAGGCGTGGCCGGCACAGCTCCACTATTTGCTGTAAGATGTCCCTGTCCACCCTGTAATGCCCTACTATCTCCAGGTCATGTAGCCCCTGGTAGGTTACCCTTGGTCTGAACACTCTCCTTCTCCTCCGAGGCCTGCTGTGGTTGTCGGCATCATCCTCCACAACACCGTCAGTCTCTAACACATGCTGATGAATCACAGCTATGGCAGCTCCCAACATGTACATTTTAAAAGTTCCCCGTGTGTTTACACCTATGGTGCAGTGTTTGGGAATACACAGGTGTGTGTTGGGTGCTTTCACACTTTATACTATTGTGCTGTGAACACCGATGATGTCATAGGGTGTGTATGTACAATCGTAGCTACACGTTATCTTATGTGTTTTACTGCTGGAATTACTATTGTGGTGCCTTTGGTGTTGAATTACATTTGCCTGCCGTGGATTACCTCTTGACCTTCCCTTTACATTTCTGCATGTTGCACCTACCATTTTCTGGCATGCATCCTGCAGCCTACTTTCATTTGTACTTTCCTGGACCTGGCGTATCTTGCATTATGTGTGCTACTGCCGGTCTGCTGTCAGTTTGCTTTGCTCTGCTGTGTCAGGTCTCCTATCTTTGCAATCCAATACCTCCCCTCCTTTCTTTGCATTCAAATGCCTCCCCTATCCTGTTTTGCAGGTTTCTGCAAGCAGACTTATCAGCTGCCGTCGATTGGCTTTCGTGGGTTGATTGGTGTTGATTGCTCATTAGTACTCCAATTACCCTACTTCCGCATTTCCTTCTTTTCTTCCCCTGACCTTCCTGTTTCTGCTATTGTTTGTGGTGCGTGTGTCCGATTACTGGGTTTCGGGCACGTTTTCTTCCTCATACACATGCGCTTTTGGCCACCATGTGTGCTCTCAGCTAAACGATTCCTCCCCACCCCTGTCCTGCAGCTTTGCTTAGCAACGGACAGGCCAGATTTGCAATGCTCCAATGTGCTTACTGCTACGGTGGCACACCCCTCTGCTGATGTCATGTATCTCCTCTGAGCCACTCCTCGGTGTTATACCACTGCGCCGTATGGTACAACCTTCATCCGGCGGGACATTTGCGGTTCAGTATTATCTGCCTCATTTGCATGGCATTGACTACTAATTCATAGTTACCGCACCGAACAGTATCGCAAGCCCTTAGCATCCCTTGCACCTTGGTTGTGGTGTTCCATGCCTACCATTGTGTATTATGCTGTAAACCTGATTTCTATTACGTTGCGATTTTATGACATTTTTATATTATTTCTTTATGTTACAGCTTCCGCACACATGCCCTGCGGTTGTGCTGTGCGTTACTGTGGACATGACATTAAATGTTGTTATTTACGTGTTGTGCATCTTTTATTATGCCATTGGCTGTGTATTTCACCATTGGCATATGTTAACGCTGTGATACCTGGGTCTGGCCCTCTTCCATAGCTCTGATGTTCTTTTTGGGAAAATGTAAACCGTGTTTTTTGGTTTACATTTCCGTGGGCTTATGCTACGCCTGCACTACTTCATGAATCGCTATATGCCTTCATTTGCATGGTGCGACACTGCACATGGGATGATTAGCATACCTACACCGGGGGCTGCGCAGATCTGGCGTACGCTGGTAGTGCACGTGGAAATGGATCGTACCTGAATCGCTCGACGGCCATATTTGGCATTATAACGCCCCATGCACTGTAATATTAGAGCTTTTATTAACCAGACTCCTCTCCTCCCTCGACAAAAAATGAAACAACCAGTTGTAGTATCAAACTTTCTTTTAAAAGGGTGCTGTTAACTAATTAACCAATTAGAAACAAATTGCCAATTACCAATTCAACAGCTTGTGAGTTTAAAATCATACAGAACCAGCAGCTAAAATATTAGAAACAAAACAAAACAAAACTTCACTTTAAAAAAAACTTCCAGCCTTTTCTATCATAAAGGGATGTAATGTCTATCAGTGCTCATATACGTAATATACACTGTTCTTATGTTGTATAAAAGTGTATACACAAATACGTAAATTATAAATTACGTAATAATTGCAACTACATCCAAAGGCTAAGCCTTAAACATTTAAATTTAAATTTAAATTTAGCTCATAATGCTAACATTTAAATGATTGTTAGCATGGAACTACAAAACTCTCATGAGTAGCTTTCCAAATATTAACACCTATAAGTTTAAAGTTTTGAAATTTAAAATTTTAAAACAAAAACTTCTATACATTTTCAAATGTCCTGTTGTTATAAATATGCTCTAAGAAGAACCAATTGTTAGTTTTAGTGTTTAATTTTTATAATTTTTATAATACCTGCAGCTTATAATTGGCGAATATGTGTAAACCTAATGTGTTTCAATATTCGCTAATAAGTTTTGTGGTTTGTTAAAAATGGATACAAACCACTATGTCCATGTGGCGTTATGTTGTTCTCTTAAATGCAATACATGCATTAAATAGTTAATCAATGTAAAATCCTATATAGGTCAACTCAACACGTCCCCTATGCATTTGTATTAGGCGCTAGATGCAGCGTCATTCAAAGTGGAACCAAATCAAAAATATGACTTAGCGCTCCTGCTGAGTCAAAAGATGTTACCTTTACAAGCTAATAGTTTTAAAATACAAGTGGCGATATTGCTTCATTTAAGCCAGGGTGTGTGTGTGCAGATGTCCTAAGCTGCCATAATAGCTCTTCCTTTTCTAACAACAATTGCCATGGACCTGAAAACATTTGTGTCCTAATTTGTTTCAGAGCCATAAATCTGAAACTATGTTCTTTATTGTCCATAACATGGAAGGCCAGTGCGTTGTTAGTGTCGCTCTTAGAAATAGCATATAAATGCTCATACACTCTTTTATGCAGTGCCCTCTCAGTCTTTCCTATATAGAAAGCAGGGCACTGCTTACAACTACCACATACACCACTGCCTTAGATGAGCAGGTAAAGTTACCTGTTAATTTGTATTTCACATTGTTGATAACCACATAATTACCTTCCTGCATGAATTTACACTGGTTGCACAATCCACATTTAACCATACCCTTGACTTTATTAAATGAACTATTTTTGTTCATTTCTAGCAATGCCTTTAAGTTAAATCCTTTCCTAAAGGCTATACTGGGTGTTGTACCCAACAATTGCTGTAAGTTTGTATCTTCTTTTATGTTGGCCCAATTTTTCTGCAGGATTCCCTAATAAAATGGTGATCAATTGAAGCGTGCACAAGAGAATGACTTCTATATCAGCTTCTCCACCCTTTCTGTTCAGGCCCCACAGAATCTTGGTTAGTCATCAAAGTTGAGTTGCCCTGCTCTATGGGATGGGTCTAAAGTAGTTCCCTTTTGTTTTTCACTTCAGATACAATCTCCAAAAAAAGAGAATGGGGATACCCCTCTTAACAAACATAGCAGTTAAATTGGTACATTCATAATGGAAATCCTCATCTTTGGTTATCATCTAACCATCTGCCCTTTAACCACAGCTCTTTTTGATGGATAGGGTGGCAGGAATCCATTAGAATCTTTCTATAGATGTTACTAGTAAACATAGCCAGTTTTCTATCTTTGGTCAGATTAATATCTAAAAGCTAATTTAGCTCTCGTTCACTTCAAATGTGAAATCCAAGAAGTGGGTCATGGTCTTAATGTCATCAATAAAGGAGCCCACCATATCGAGGAACCCTTCCATAGCATAAACATGTCGTCCTGGTATCTTGTGTACCTAGTGGGTTATTAAACAATAATGTGTTTTCCCATTGTGCCATTACACAGTTGGCAAAAGACCCCCCCATGGTGAGCCCATTGCTACGCCAGAAACTTGCCTATATAACGTTGTCAAAACTAAAAAGTTGTATTTAACACCATTTCTAGCAACGTTTCAACTGTGTAGACAATGTTTTGTTCCACATTCCTTGTCTCTAAAGTCCTTACCCACTCAATCCCAACTGTTGTGGAATGACCGTAAAGTTCCTTCACATCTACAGTTAGGAAGCTTAAGTCAGGGTCAAAGGGTATTTTGTTTATGTTCTCTAAGCTCCACGAATCCTTACAGATCTGATTTTCTTTTTCTAAGTATGGTTTTAAGACAACATCCACATATTTGGCACAAGACACCAACATAGACCCCCTCCCGTCTACTATAGGTCTGAAAGGGGGTTCACAGATAGATTTATGAATTTTAAGGCATTCTAGGTGCTGTGATGTTAAGAAAAGAGTGGATGTGAATGTCTATAAAATCTTCCAAGAATA
Organism: Protopterus annectens; assembly: GCF_019279795.1. NCBI lineage: Eukaryota > Metazoa > Chordata > Ceratodontiformes > Protopteridae > Protopterus > Protopterus annectens. The sequence continues at coordinate 1,868,044,724 of NC_056739.1, forward strand.
AATCTTCAAGCGTAGCCTTCACCCTATTAAATGCTGTAATAACCTCATTAGTGCTAGTTTTTCATATGGGCCATCATTTAAGTGGGAACTTAACTTGTTAATATAATCCACTTGATTCATAAAGATGAGCCCATTACCCTTGTCGGGTTTCATAACCCGAATTCTACAATCCTGTAGTAATTTGATAAAATCACGTTCCTCACGTGTTATGTTTAACCTATGTTTATATTTGTTGTTAAATGAGCTTTCAGCCAAAAACCTTAAATCTAGTTCACAGGATTTTTCAAAAGTTTTTAAATTTCCTATCAAGGGTGGATTAAATAAACTAGCAATTCTAAAAGGTCTAATGAGGGAAGAGCTTTTGCCTAAGACAGCCAAAAGGTTCAATTTGCGGACATAAAGTTTAAGGTCCACAAGAGTTTTAGATAAGTCCATACGGGTATCAGGGACAAAGGACAGTCCTTTTGAAAAAAAGTCAGCCATAGCAGGAGAGATGTTTAATGTAGTATAATTAAAGACCTGTGGTCAACAATAAAAGGAGTGGAAGAAAGCAGAGCACTAGGGCAGTTCAGGCACGGGGAGAACATCAACAGGGTTTTGGCCAGGCCCAGAACCCACGGGAGAGGAACTTGAGGTCGAACACCAACAGGATGGCCCTGAGGAGCAAACAGAACCAGAACAACAGATGATAAAGGAGCCTAGTCAGCCTGTTATTGTTTGCAGTAACGAAGGAGACTTTAAGATCTTTAATTATACTACATTAAACATCTCTCCTGCTATGGCTGACTTTTTCAAAGGACTGTCCTTTGTCCCTGATACATGGACTTATCTAAAACTCTTGTGGACCTTAAACTTTATGTCCAATTGAACCTTTGGCTGTCTTAGGCAAAAGCTCTTCCTCATTAGACCTTTTAGAATTGCTAGTTTATTTAACCCACCCTTGATAGGAAACTTAAAACTTTTGAAAAATCCTGTGAACTAGATTTAAGGTTTTGGCTGAAAGCTCATTTAACAACAAATATAAACATAGGTTAAACATATTTATCAAATTACTACAGGATTGTAGAATTTAATGGGCTCATCTTTATGAATCAAGTGGATTATATTAACAAGTTAAGTTCCCACTTAAATGATGGCCCATATGAAAAACTAGCACTAATGAGGTTATTACAGCATTTAATAGGTGAAGGCAAGATTTATTCTGGAAGATTTTATAGACATTCACATCCACTCTTTCTTAACATCACAGCACCTAGAATGCCTTCAAAATTCACCTATAGTAGACGGGAGGGTCTATGTTGGTGTCTTGTGCCAAATATGTGGATGTTGTCTTAAAACCATACTTAGAAAAGAAAATCAGATCTGGAGAACATAAACAAAATACCCTTTGACCCTGACTTAAGCTTCCTAACTGTAGATGTGAAGGAACTTTACGGTCATTCCACAACAGTTGGGATTGGAGGGACTTCTTAGAGACAAGGAATGTGGAACAAAACATTGTCTACACAGTTGAAACGTTGCTAGAAATGGTTACAACTTTTTAGTTTTGACAACGTTATATATACTGAAAGCAATGGGCTCACCATGGGGGTCTTTTGCCAACTGTGTAATGGCACAATGGGAAAACATTATTGTTTAATAACCCACTATTTAAAGAACATGTCGCCTGGTACACAACGTTTATGCTATGGAAGGGTTCCCGGATATGGTGGCTCCTTTTATTGATGACATTAAGACCATGACCCACTTCTTGGATTTCACATTTGAAGTGAAGATATTAATCTGACCAAAGATAGAAAACTGGCTATGTTTACTAGTAACATCTATAGAAAGCCCCGTGATTCTAATGGATTCCTGCACTTTGGTAGTTGCCACCCTATCCATCAAAAAGAGCTGTGGTTAAAGGGCAGATGGTTAGGCGGCGGATGATAACCAAAGATGAGGATTTCCATTATGAATGTACCAATTTAACTGCTATGTTTGTTAAGAGGGGTATCCCAATTCTCTCATTTTGGAGATTGTATCTGAAGTGAAACACAAAGGAATCCGGCTACTTTAGACCCATCCTTAATAGAGCAGGGCCGAACTTGATGACTAACCAAGATTCTGTGGGGCCTGAACAGAAAGTGGAGAAGCTGATATAGAAGTCAGATTCCTCAATTGATCACCATTTTATTAGGGAATCCTGCAGAAAAATTGGGCCAACATAAAGAAGATACAAACTTACAGCAATTGTTGGGTACAACACCAGTATAGCCTTTAGGAAAGGATTTAACTTAAAGGCATTGCTAGAAATGAACAAAATAGTTCATTTAATAAAGTCAAGGGTCTGGTTAAGTGTGGATGGTGCAACCAGTGTAAATTCATGCAGGAAGGTAATTATGTGGTTATCAACAATGTGAAATACAAATTAACAGGTAACTTTACCTGCTCATCTAAGGCAGTGGTGTATGTGGTAAGCAGTGCCCTGCTTTCTATATAGGAAAGACTGAGGGCACTGCATAAAAGAGTGTATGAGCATTTATATGCTATTTCTAAGCGACACTAACAACGCTCTGGCCTTCCATGTTATGGACAATAAAGAACATAGTTTCAGATTTATGGCTCTGAAACAAATTAGGACACAAATGTTTTCAGGTCCATGGCAATTGTTGTTAGAAAAGGAAGAGCTAGTATGGCAGCTTAGGACATCTGCACACACACCCTGGCTTAAATGAAGCAATATCGCTCACTTGTATTTTAAAACTATTAGCTTGTAAAGGTAACATCTTTGACTCAGCAGGAGCTTTGGAAACTCTCCATGCATAGCTAAGTCATATTTTTGATTTGGTTCCACTTTGAATGACGCTGCATCTAGCCTAATATAACATGCATAGGGGACTTATAAGTGAAGTGTTGAGTTGACCTATATAGGATTTTACATTGATTAACTATTTAATGCATGTATTGCATTTAAGACATAACGCCACATGGACATAGTGGTTTGTATCCATTTTAACAAACCACAAAACTTATTAGTCATAAATATTGAAACACAATTATAAGCTGCAGGTATTATAAAATTATAAAATTAAACACTAAAACTAACAATTGGTTCTTCTTAGAGCATATTTATAACAACAGGACATTTGAAAATGTATAGAAGTTTTGTTTTAAAATTTTAAATTTCAAAACTTTAAACTTATAGGTGTTAATATTTGGAAAGCTACTCATGAGAGTTTTGTAGTTCCATGCTAACAATCATTTAAATGTTAGCATTATGAGCTAAATTTAAATTTAAATTTAAATGTTTAAGGCTTAGCCTTTGGATGTAGTTGCAATTATTACGTAATTTATAATTTACGTTGTGTATACACTTTTATACAACATAAGAACAGTGTATATTACGATATGAGCACTGATAGACATTACATCCCTTTATGATAGAAAAGGCTGGAAGTTTTTTTAAATGATTTTTAAAGTGAAGTTTTGTTTTGTTTTGTTTCTAATATTTTAGCTGCTGGTTCTGTATGATTTTAAACTCACAAGCTGTTGAATTGGTAATTGGCAATTTGTTTTCTAATTGGTTAATTAGTTAACAGCACCCTTTTTAAAGAAAGTTTGATACTACAACTGGTTGTTTCATTTTTGTCTGAGGAAGGAGAGATAGGAGTCTGTGCTTGTGGTTAATAAAAGCTCTAATATTACAGTGCATGGACTTTTGTTGCCTTCTTTGGAACAGTTTTACCGGACTGTGGATTTTACTTTATTATCTGTTTTCCTTACGCTTAGCAGCTTGTTCCCTCGAATTTTTGTTCTTTCGTAGTCTGTTTGGTTTTTGGAATCGTCATTATAACGCCTACGCTATGCATGCGCCTGGCGCAAGCTTCATGAATCCCGGGGACTGTGTACTTATTTATATGTGGAGCTTTCCTCCCCAGGCATCTGCAGAAAATGAGCAACAAACTTAGTCGGACTTCTCCGGTAAAAAAATGTTAAATAAAATAATAAAATAAACAAAACTGTGTCAGACAGTGGACTGAGCCATTGTAAGAGATGTAAAGTTATTTTTCATTTTTTTCTGCATTTTGGAATTAGGTACTGGTGCTTGCTGAGCAGCAAACATAGACTCAAAGCAAACTTAATCTGGAAAAGAAAATCAGTGCAGATACTGGCATTCTAATGATCAAAACCTGCTACCTAGGGTGTTGCATTTTCTACTCACAAAAATGCAAGTTAGGCCAGTCTTTGAATATAATGCTCCCTTCGGCATATACCTGTCCAGTCACGTGCAACAAGTGGAATTCTCACAGAGAAACCTTACTGAAAGGATTCAAGGCCTAAACAACCTGTCTTAAATGGACCAACTCAAAACCCAGTAACTATACTCAGTATCCTACAGAATGCTAACAGCTGGCCTGTGTCTGGCAAACAAGGCATCCTCTGACCCATTACTGATGGACAGACTGCACATTATGATGTATTTATACATATATATACATATATATATATATATATATATATATATATATATATGTATTTATATCCCTATAATGTAGTATTGTAAACTGACGTATCACCTCTTATTATTCTTTTTTTGTATTATGTAACTATTTGTCTCTATGTGGAGCTTTTCTCCCCGGGCCTCTACTGAAAATGGAAATATATCCAGTCGGACTAGCTCAGTTAACAAATGTAAAATAAAAAATAAAATAAATAAAATGTCAAATGGCATCAGAAATATTTGATTAAGGGTTGAAACCTCTTCTGCAACATCAGCAGAATGGTTTGGAAGAACAGGTGTATTTTGCAGGGGATACTGTTGGTATGGAACAGACTTCCCACCCACATAAAACAAAATTCAACTCTGTCCATTTTCAAGTGCAACTTAGATCTATGGATGGGAAACAGAAAATTAACCCAAGGACTCCCCTCTGTACTACAAATGGACAGATGTAGCTTCTAAATGTTTTATTCTCATGCATGGGTCCCTCAAATTATCTGTGGTATAAAGCCAGTTATTCTAATTAGGAGAAATATATAATTATCAACCATGGGATGGGTAAGGACAATCTATAACCAAATGAGACAGGTTATTTCAAGAACAAAAAAAGAAATTAGCTAAGCTTAAAATGGCCCGCAAGGGCAGTTATCCTAGTACTTACCTATGAACCTAGGTGATTTATCAGAGAAAGCCTGCCAACTTTTAAATAAACTTCTGGGAAAAAAATCCAAAACAGTAGCTGGGGGAAGTTAAATTGAAAATGCTGGTTTGCTAAAACAAGGACTATAAAATATTGTTTAAATATACTAGTCAGACAAAAAAAGCAGGCATATTTATATTTGAACCCTATGAAATCAATGCAGTGACACTTTCATAAAAATAAATAAATAAACAAATAAATAATTAAAATCACCATTTGTGCACTTAATGACAATTAGAAAAAGCAGTCTGATTATTTAGGAATTGCTGCAATTATGTAGTACTTGGATATCTCAAGTTTATAAATTAGAAAATGTTTTATTATGTAACTTACCGTCTCATTAGTCATGGTATAATTTTCATTAACACAAATACCTAGAATAATAATAAAAAAAAGCATGTTAAGAACTATAAATGTATACATAATTTGTTTTTATACTGACTTAACTGTATTATGACCTAGACAACTGACAGGCTCTTTCTAATGCACTGCTGGCTGTTAAACAATGTATGTAGCTTTCATGACCATTGTGTCAATTAGTCATTAAGTAAACAAACCAGTCAATCTGTAAATGTGTTTAAAGAAAAGTGAAACTCTACAAGGAATACATACAGCATGTTCCTGTTCACTGCAGATTAATATATCCAAATCAGGCAGGTAAGCATGTGTTAAATTATGGCTGACCTCCTACTGAGTGAAGCACAATAAAGAACTTACAACACAATAAGCTGCAACAGACAGATGCACCAACCTATGAAGGGCAAGTGTCTGCGGAAGGGAGTAAATGAAATACCAGTGGAAAGGGACTTGCCAATATGAGTTAAAAAATTCACATGTATGGTACTTTGACATGGATGGAAAGAGATGCAGTTCTCATTGGTGAATAGGGAAGCAAATACAAGGAAGGAAGGAATGCAAAATCAAAGAAAATCCCAAAATCATTTATTACACAGAAACTAAAGAGGTACAATGGCTCCCTATGGAAATGTCACCATTCAAAATGCAAAGAGCTGGTAAGCTGAAAAAAATAAGACTGAAACCACAGGAGAAGACTGAATCGTGAAAATCGCTCTTCTCCTTTAAACATATTTGTATGTGGGAGGCAAGCCTCTCCTGCATACCTCCCAAGTTATATATACCAAATGCGAGATCACCATACTTAGGAGAAAAGGGAATATTCTGAGAAATGGCATCTCAGAATTAGTATATATGTACGTTTGATCTTTTGGCCATTCATTCTCTGTATTTTTGGACAAGATCTAGTGGGTCCCAGCATTTTAAATGGTTACCAGGTACAATAGGTCAAAAATCCACTGAAACACCCCACTCAAAAAGTGCCTGCAAAAGAAGCACAAGGAATCTCTTGTAATATGCAATAATCCAAGTGTAGTTGCTGTGTGTTTGTGTGTGTGTGTGTGTGTGTGTGTGTGTGTGTGTGTGTGTGTGTGTGTGTGTGTGTGTGTGTGTGTGTGTTTCCTGGAGTAATCCAAATATCCCACAGTGAAGTATCCAGAATACAGAATCGTTTATGTAGATATCCACACAGCAACTAGTGAAGTGTACCAACAGGAAGCATTCTCAGATAACCATATAATCCATACATGGAATCCACAAAGTATGGTAAAGCACCATAATACAATCCAGCAGGGAAACTTAACATGACATGTCCAATATAGGAACGCAGTCTCCTTGTTCAGTACATACACAGTCCATTTCATGACACATTCATAAAGTCTCATTGCAAGAAAATATCTAGATCGCATAACAAAGCACATACTATGACTTAGCCCAATAGCGGTTATCAGGGCAGGAGATGTAAATACCAGGGAGCATATTCCCAACAACATAAATAATAACCCACAGCACACACAACATTCCAGTAACTGACAGAGGACCAGGACAGAAGGCAGGTAGTATAAAAGATATATCAAAACATCTGTACCACAGGTGGTGTCACACTAAAGGAACTGATAGCTGGCCAGTTTCCATGAACCATGTGGGATACAGAACAGAACACAAGTAGTAGATTAGGATAGCACAGTGAACACACTGGACACATGACACAGAATAGATGCACAACTGCAGTACACATGTAGGCAGTCTGCAAGGGTTCTCAGATAGTCCGGAATTCTGTAGGCATCCTACTGTTCCATGAACTGACATAGGGCCTCATGTGCTGTAACCATTATCAACACTTCACAGATGGAGGCAGGTCACAGATGATGGTTTCTTAAAGGCCATCCATGTCTTTCTGCTTATATGCAATAATGACGAGCAGTTCATGCAGACTTGATGTTGCATGACCTGCACATGGAACATGCTAATGCCACCACCATGCTATTCTGTGTACTTGGCAGGAAGGCTGCAGACAGCTCCTGTACAGAGCAGAAGAGAATACAAACACAGGTGCGGCAGCTAAAGTGTATAATGGAGATGAATACTGTAATTACAGGGACACCTACAGATGTAGCAGGCACTGAACCTTGAGGTGACAATGTCAGCAGTTCCCTCCCTTCTACCTAGAATTTTGAATAAGTAGTGCACTTTGCAGATCTAGTTTCTGCACCTGCCACTAGAGTAGCTGTCCCAAGTAGAACACACACCCATGTGCACAAGTACTGGAAAAAGCAGTTTTTTCACATTGCAGGCCACATTTTTGAAATTAATTATTTTGAAGGAGGCAACCAATGATATCCCTAAAGCCTCTGCGATGGCAATGACTTTGGTGAACATGCTGTCACATACTGTTTGTGTCTTGCATGTTATCAAACAATATAGTAAAGAGACAAACTTGCCTTTATTCTGTTTTCAAAGCACCTGTGGTTTGTATTCAGCTAGGTATAGATCATTGTGCAGGTCAAGAAGATTTAGCACATTAGCCTTCTGGGTGTCTTGGTCAAACACCATGTGTCCCCTTCTATTGCCAGGATGGTCACTGTTACCACCCACGTCACAATGTTGCACTGTGAATCTACCAGATCATAACTCCGCATCTTCCATCATTATGTCTGCCAGGTGAATAAATGTTTAATTCCACACAGCAGCTACCTTCCATCCTTGTATCAAATAAGATGTTGCAGCACTTGACTGCATGGTATACATGGGATACATTTTCCATTGACACATTGTTCATGCCCTCCTCATGTTTCCCAGAATCTCACTTGATGTGGATGCTTCCTCCTTTATTGCAGTAACCAGCTTTGCCACAGCCACCTTATCAAGATGAGGGTCAGGGGTAATGGTGGTGGTAATGTATTACAGACTTAGTTAGTTCCTTGCATTGGCTGTACATATAGTAATGGCCTTCTCCCTGGACCTGGTCATCACCTACTCCACATGTATCTAATATGTTCAGCAGTTTTGCACTTCCTTTCCATGTGGTATTGAATCTAATCTATAATCATCATCATCATCATTATCATCATCACCCCCCCCCCTTTTCCCATTTTCTACACGGGGTTGGAATGTTGTGCCAGCTGTTGCCATCTCTCTCTCTCTCTCTCTGTTCAATGCCATTCTCCAAATTTCTTTGACACTTATGCCAGACTGTCTCGGGTCTTCTCTCATATAATCCATCTGTCTCTTTGCTGGACGCCATGATTCCTCTTGCCTTCTTCCTGTCTGCCCCAAATCTTCTTCACCAGATTGTCTTCTGCTTTTCTGCACATGTGCTTGAATCACTGTAATCTGTTCTCCTTGACCTTTTCTGCAATTGGGACTACTATAGGTTCTGCTCTGATGTCCTTATTTTTTTTTTTTTTTATCTTGGCCACAGTTTGCATCCTACCACAGTCTCAGACACTATCTCCATCACCTTTAGCTTCCTCAACTGCTGTGCTTCTCTACCATACAGTAGTAATGGCTGCACCACCCTATGCCAGCTGGCTGCAGCCCCTCTGGTTCAAGCCTTGACCTCCTTATTCAGACTCCCCTTCACCTCACCCACCCCTCCCAGATACGTGAAGCTGTTAACTTGTTCCACTATCTTCCCTTCTATCTCAGTTCTATTCTTCTTATTTCCCTCATTAGCTGCCATTACAATGGCCTTATCTGTACTCAGTTTCATCCAATGTGCTTTCAGTTTCACATCCTATTCCCCTATCCTTTGCTGAAGTTTTTTGCTCAGAGTCTGCCTGTAATGCAGTCATCTGCATACAGCAACTTTGTTGATCTACCTCCAACCTGTTTGCTAATGTAGTCCATCATCAGTATGAACATCAGTAGGCTCATAGGTGATCCCTGAAGCACACCCACTCCCAATGTGAACCCATCTGTGAGACTGAACACTGTACTCGAGTCATTGGGTTCTTGTACATAGTTTATACTAATTCTACCAGTGTTTCAGGACTTCAAACCAAACCATCTTTTGTGGGACCTTGCCATATGCTTTCTCCAAGTCTAGAAATGCCTTGTTGGACTCTTTCCTCACCTCTAGCTTCTTCTCAATTATCCATCTCACTATAAACATTTGGTCAGTTGTGTTGCATCTTGATCTGAATCCAAACTGCTCATCTTCCATCTTTCATACTACTACTATGCGTATTCCAGAGCTTTCATGTAGTGTAATAGGAGTTTTATACCTCTGCAGTTCCCACAGTTGTGATGTGCCCTTTGTGCTTGTACACTGGAACTAGTATGCTTATTTTCCATTCATCTGGACTACACCTTTCTCTCTCCACACTGCTATGACTGCTCTCAGGAGCCATTTTTACCCTATCTCACCCAACACCTTTATCATATCTGCTGTGACCTCATTTCAGCCTGCTGTTTTCCTGGTCTTCATTTTCCTTAGTACTGTTCTTACTTCTTCTTGGGTGGAATCCTCCTTCTCTTTCACCGTAGGCTATGTCTGTGGCAGTACAGTTGTTGTGGGGTTTTCCTCATTCAGAAGCTGTGGGCTGTTGAGAAGGTTGTTGCTGGCATCCCATATGAAGGGTGTCTGACTATCTTCTTTTTCTTTCTGTCTTTGCCTTGTATCCTGATAGAGTTTCATTGTGCCATCTACTGAGTCATTTTCCAGAAGTTGGTACAGTGCCTCTGATGCCTTGTTCTTTGCTATTGCAACTCCTCTCTTAGCCTCTTTGTTAGCCAACCTGTATTCCTTCCTACCCTGGCCTGTTGTTTCTATCTCCCACCTTTTTAGCACTCCTTTCTTTTGACGACTTCCTGGACTTCTGCATTCCACCACCAGCTTTCCTTATGTAACTTATATCCATACCAGCTCCGGCTGCATATCTGTTCTATAGTCCTCACACATGCTGTTTGAAGTGCTGCCATTCTTCTTAAACTCCACTTATTTCATGTTCTTCTTGAGATGCCATTGCCCTGAGCAATGCCTTGCACTGTTGTGCTTTTTCTCCAGGCAACTTCCAGATCATTAGCCTTTTCTCTGTTGACCTTAGAGCCTTCACTGACCACTACTAGTAGCAGATTGTGGCAACCAGTGGTTTATGCTAAGGGAACACTATGACAACTGTTAAAACATCAACAGAGGTGACACACTGACTGGAGTTACATAGCACTGGTCCCACATAAGAGACCTTAATGGAAAAAAAGAGAGAAAGTTATGTAGTGACAGAAGGTGTGTTAGAAACAGAGAAAATCAGAGAAAGAATGAGAGAGCAAGAGAATGTGTGCAAGATGGTGCAGTGAATAACATTTACTGACTCTCACATTCTAAAACATTTTAAACAGAAATTTAGTATGCCATGCAATGAACAGAGAAGATTAGAAGGTCTAATGGCTAACCAGCAATATAAAACACAACAATGCAGTTTATATTACCAAATAGTCTTGAAGTTAGTGCAAAAGATTAAGGCACTGCGCTCTTAATGAGTCACTTCTACACACTTCAGACATTTAATCTTTCTTTAGAAACCTTCCTTTCAGAATAATAAGAAACAATACAAATAACTAGTATATTTATGCATTATTAAGTGTCACATTATTAGCGTGCGCGCAAACACACACACACACACACACACACCCACACACACACACACACACACACACACACACACACACACACACACACACACACACACACGCACACTTATACATAAATGAATTTCATATATATATATATATATATATATATATACAGTATATGTGGCAACCAGTGGTTTATGCTATGGGTGAACTAATTCACTGTGGATGACTTTGCAATCGCTGATGATACCCCAGTATGGTCTCCATACTAGGAGGAAGTCTACTTGAGTTGCATGTTGGCCACTCTTGTATGTGATCTTGTGACTGTTTCTCTTGCTGAACAATGTGTTGGTGACCATTAAGCCATTTGCCAAACAGAAGTCTCATATCATGCTCTGTCTGTCATGATATGTGCATTCAGGTCACCCACTGTCAACACCAATTCCTGTAGTCCTGCTTTATCTAGTAGGTCCTGCAACTGCTGTCTGAATGCATTCTTTTCCTCAGTATCACAACCTACTGTGGGGCATAAGGTGAGATTATGAATAGTGCACTCTCCTTACAATGGAGTCTAATTGCCATGAGCCTGCCACTAATTCTGATAATGACATCCATCACTGTCTTCTGAAGTCTCTCCCTCACTAAAAAGTTCTCACATCGTTTCTGGTCTGTCCTCCTCCTGAGTAGTAGAGTAGTAGACTCTGGATACCAAGTCAAGTGGCTTTGCTGCACTTCCATTCTACCTCATCTCTTGGATACAGAGCATGTCCAGCCTCCTCCTTACCATTGTGTTATCCACTTCCAAGCCTCTTCTTATCAGTGAACATACAATGAGTGTGGCAATTCGTAGTTCATGTTTGACAGGCTAATTAGTTTCATGTCCAGCTTTCACTCAACAGAACTATCCCAGGTAACCCAAGCTGGGCAAGGCAGGCATACACTGACCAAAAGGGGAAGATACATCCCTCCCACCATTAACGTCTTCAACCCACTTATCACCAGCAAATGCTCATGTCCATTTGGCACCATTAATCCACATGACCAAATCACCTACAGACATATTTTACAACATTGACTGGCTAGCCCTGCCATGGTGCATAGCCTGCGATCCATGTTCTCCGATCTTGAGGATACTGTGCACCGCAGTAGGTGCCCAAAGTGATTGGTCTGCATAGGGCACCATGTAGAGTCTGTGCTGCTGCCAACAACTCTCTTCTTAGATGAGTTTGAGATGGAAACACTCAGCGTGTTTTTCATAATTGTGAGGAATCCCCCAGAGACACAGGGAGAACATGTAAACTCCAAACAGGTATTGACCAGAGGTCAGGATTGAACCTTGTACCTTGTGTATGACAGGCAAAGACCTTAACCATTATTGCTACTGGTATAAACTGACTTTCAGTTTTGCTATCTGTAGTAATCTCTGAATAACTCTAAAAGCCTACAGGTGCTTCTGTTTTTAACATGCACCTCCTGAGGCATCTAGGTCCTTTCCTGACTGCCAGAGGAGGGGGAAGTGACACTAAGTGGAATAGCTGGTCTCTGGCAAGTGCTTGCAGTGCTCTCATTTCTCTGTGCTCTACATTGTGCTGCAATCATTCAATATACTCATAATTCAGCTGTAATCTGTCCATCTGTAGTGTGAGCACTAAGCTAATCTCGTGAGGCACAACCCAAGGAAAGACTAGAAATGGTAAAACAGTGGCTAAAGAATGGAAATTAATGTGAAATCACCCTAAGAAAGGGAACGCTATGGCAACTGTTAAAACAGCAACAGAGGTGACACACTGACTGGAGTTACATAGCACTGCTTCCACATAAGAGACCTTAATGGAAAAAAGAGAGAAAGTTATGTAGTGACAGAAGGTGTGTTAGAAACAGGGAAAATCAGAGAAAGAATGAATGAGCAAGAGAATGTGTGCAAGATGGTGCAGTGAATAACATTTACTGACTCTCACATTCTAAAAACTTTTAAACATAAATTTAGTATGCCATGCAATGAACAGAGAAGATTAGAAGGTCTAATGGCTAACCAGCAATATGAAACACAACAATGCAGTTTATATTACCAAATAGTCTTGAAGTTAGTGCAGAAGATTAAGGCACTGCGCTCTTAATGAGTCACTTCTACACACTTCAGACATTTAATCTTTCTTTAGAAACCTTCCTTTCAGAATAATAAGAAACAATACAAAAAACTAGTATATTTATGCATTATTAAGTGTCACATTATTAGCGTGTGCGCACACACACACACACACACACACACACACACACACACACACACACACACACACACACACACGCACATGCACACAAATTAATTTCATATACATATATATATATATATATATATATATATATATATACAGATATATATATATATATATATATATATATATATATATATATATATATATATATATATATATATATATATATATATATATATATATATATATATATATATATATATATATATATGAAATATATACTTTTATATGGATTGCTAATGAAGCTGCTCTCATAAGTATGATTACAAAACATAATTAACATGGGTCTATATTACAATGTTGAACCCACAGGAGTCCGAATGTTATAATATTGAACCCAAATGTTCGAAACACAGAAAAAGCAAAGCCGCGGAACATCAATTTTTTTCCCAGGGAAAAAAGTTGGTGGGCCGTTTTCACAGCTTTGCTATGTCTTCCACTGTGGTGCAATCTCGGAGTACCCCCCACGTTGAGGGGGTATTAGTATAAGTTTAAAGTGCACATTTTTTTATTTTTGTACTGTTCTGTGTTTTCATACTTTTCGAGTTTCGAACCTAACAGTTCGATATTACTTCATTCGAACCCCTGTGATTTCGACGATATAATATAGACCCAATTAACACTTGTGCTTCAGTGGGAAATATCCAAAAAATGTTTCCCCTCCCAGCTCTTAACGTGGGGACTGTGCATTCCATTCCACCACTACATAATATACATAAAAACTCTGAGATTTCTGTATTGTAACAAAAGCAGAAATACCTTGGATACTGCAGTCATGATAATTTTGCTTAAATCACAGTATATGCAGACTAATGACTGCACAGAAGAGTAAAAATACCTGACAGTCACACACACACACACACACACACACATATATATATATATATATATATATATATATACACACACACACACATACACATATGTAGCCACTTAATGCCTTTTTATTTTTATTTTTAATTTTGACTTATTTGTTAATCATGCAGCATCCACAAAGAACATTTTCACAACTATGACCTGAGACAGAAGACTACAAGCAATGGTAATAGGTTTAAAGACATGAGACACACATTACATTATATTTTAAACTTGTCTTTTACAACTGAGGTAAAACAAGTCATGTGAAAATGTATTACATTCATATCATCCAAACCACATATTAGGATATACTCATGACTCAGCATGTATGCTGAAAGAAACAATGTGGCAGGACAGCAATCAGGTAAATCAGGAGCACTGGGAACATGAACTACAAAAGAATTACTGAAAATACGAAAGTTAAGATCACAGGGGATCATCCAATCATACCTCTCAACTGTACCAATTTTCACAGAATGTCCAGATTTTTGCCTCATATTTTGGTGTGTTTTTGATAAAGTTATGGTTTTCTGGCAAATTAGTGGCAAATCATTGAATATTAAAGTTAGAAAATAACGACAGACATTTGAGTTTCAGGCTTCATATCCTTCAGAAATTTCATGCTAATTCAAAATCTGTTATTCTATCGACTTCCTAAGTTTGTAAGAGTAATATTTAAAAACTGCACTTATTTTTGGCCTTTGTCCCACTTTTATTTATGGCTTTGTACAGAATCCATTATCTAAGAAGTTGCGAGATATGCATCCAATGCTAATAGCTAAGTAAAGGAGAAATAAGAAAACAAGATGCAGTAGTCAAAGAAAAAATGACAAAATTAACACTGATCACTGAAATATCTATACGTAGCAATTATAGTGTCCTGGGTACTAAGAGTCATAAGTTATAACATGCCAGGATATGCCAGCAGAAACTAGAGCAGTCTGGGATAAAAGCACCCAGATAGTCACAACAGTAGTAGGTGCAACATGGCCAATGAAATGAATTTTCAGGAATACATAAACATGCTACTGATCCATGTAACACCATATGAATTGCATAAGGAGGCAATTCTTGGTGCATTGTGGGAGCTGAGCAGAGCATTCTTGGCAAACATCAAATATTGAAGCAATACTAATTTAATGAACACTAATTATACTTTCACTCAGAAATGTGTGTGTGTGTGTGTGTGTGTGTGTGTGTGTGTGTGTGTGTGTGTGTGTGTGTGTGTGTGTGTGGGGGTCCATTCCTGTCATGGCATTACAAACCCAAAATATTTGGGAAAAAACAGAAAAAATGGACTATCATGTACTTGATGAATGACACATAAATAAATATATATATATATATATATATATATATATATATATATATATATATATATATATATATATATATATATATATATATTATTTACTACCTAGGTTATCCCTTGGCTGCGGTGTGCTCCTGACCCCTGCGCTTCTCATCCTATCTCTCCAGCTTGCCTACCCTCCATTAGGAGATAAGAATCCACCAGGCAACTAAGGACCCATCCTAACCTATCAGCTGTAACATCACCCTGTAAGTGTACCGCTGTGCTCTGCCAATTAAAGAAAGAAGTGAGTATGTGTTGTCCTCATACTGACTTTAAAGCTAATTTGTAGGTTGCATATTCCTTGCTGTTGTTAATTGGAAGCTTCTCTGCCTGGTCAGCCAGCAGCCATACCCCCCCCCCCGTATTTTTAGCTGTGCTTTGAATATACAGCGGTACTTAAGTTGGATACAGCCCATACCGGTAGTTAATTATCCCACAGTATCTGAAATTGTTGAATGGCAGTTTAAATGCAGTATGATGTTATCTTTCCCTGTACTATAGCTAGCGTTGTGGGATTAATTTTTTTATGTGGCTGATTAAGTATTTGCTTAGGCATTTTCTGTGAACTAACTTAATACGGATTTTTGTTTTTCCTTGCTCTCTTCTTGCTGTCTTGCTCTATAACTGCTCCCAGCTCTCCGAATTGCCTACCCTCCACTAGGAGATAAGAACCCACCAGGCAACTAAGGACCCATCCTAACCTATCAGCTGTAACATCACCCTATAAGTGTACCCCTGTGCTCTGCCAAGAAAAGAAAGAAGAGAGCATGTGTTGTCCTCATACTGACTTTAAAGCTAATTTGTAGGTTGCTTATTCCTTGTTGTTGTTAATTGCAAGCTTCTCTGCTTGGACAGCCAGCAGCCATACCCCCGTATCCTGTAGTCAAAGTATAGTCCCTCTCTTGCTTTACCACTACCCAGGGGCAGCTCGTCCTATTGGAATGCCGGACTGCAGCCCTCCCACCTACAAAAAAAAACAAAATATATCTGTTAAACAAAAAATTCTTGACTGCCTTACCAGCAGTCCGTATAAGGACAAACAGGTACCGAGCAATCATTGCTGTGAGATACCAGGATTCATCACCGCACCACACAGAGGAGCTCTGGACTGCTTCAGCCACAGTCAGAGCCAATAAGAGGACTGAGCTGCTCTTGCAGGACTTGCGAGACCTAGTACGCGGGCTTCTGAATTGTAGGTGAGCTGATCGGTTGGTCGTTTGGTCACTGAAGGATTCTGGTATGTGAAGGAGCATGCAGGATTACTTTACCGGGTCATTGCTGATGGATTTAGTATCTGATCAGGAGTTAACTCGTGCAGGATGTAGATTACAGTACTGGGTCATTGCTGATGGATCAGCATGGTCGTGGGCTTTAGCTCGTGCAGTATGTAGTAGCTGGTAGCAGCATGGTCGCTGGTAGGACTGTACCGGGGTTGTTTACTTGGTCGCTGGATTTAGTAGTGTGTGTGTAAAATGCCTGGTGGCTAGAGAGAACAAATGGTGGTGGGTAGAGATACCCAGGGTTGAACTCTGTACCTTGTATGCAGGTGTTAAGGACCTGAACTCCTTACCCACCACCATTTATAAAAAAAATTGCAGATTTTTGCCTCATATTTGATCTGATCTGTTCCTCATAATATCTGTGGTTTAACATATAATTGATTATCTTAAGAGCTGTGTCTTAAATAGAGTGTTTTGTGCACAAAGAGATTGGACAGATGATTTTGGACCATATAACTTTTTAATAAAATTTACTGCATGATAGAATATTAAACTTCTGAATAAGTTCTTGTTTTGCTGAAAGAACAAAGATGTTTAAATAAATCAGAAATCTCTTGCTTGAAAGCTTGCTTTGCTGGTAATTTTACTAATTTTATTATGCTTTCTTGCATATTTCAGTTTTATTTGTTTGTTTGTTGATTTTTTTTCTGGTGATTGCTGGATATAGGAGAATTAAATTATTATTACAGTAAGTCCGAAGTGGAATTAACACTGGTTTCTAAATGTTGCAATGCTTGATATTTGATGGTGCAGTAGTAGTATTGTTGCTTCACAGCTGCAGGTTCTCAGGTTTGATTCTTTGCTGGGGTGCCTTCTGTGTGGGGTCTGCATCTTCTCCCTGTGTTTGTGTGGGTTTGCTTTTGTGTCCTATGTTACTTACAAAGACATGTATGCATTATTTCTTCCTGGGCCTCTGCTGAAAATTTTTTTTTGTTCCAAGTCAGATTGTTCTGATTAACAAATGTTAAATAAAATTAACAGGCATTTGAATTTCAGACTTCAGGTTTCTGAATGTTTAATTCTGTACATATTTGATGGTGCAGTGGTAGAATTGTTACCTCACAGCTATAGGTTTTCTGGTTTGATTCTTGGCTGGTGAGTCTGCATCTCATCCCTGTGTTTGTGTGGATTTGCTCTGGTGTCCTGCCATTTTACAAAAACATGTGTCTGCAGTATTTCTCCCTGGGCCTCTGCTGAAATTTGTTTTTGTTCCGTCAGAAGTAGAATTCACAGGCATTTGTATTTCAGACTTCATATTCTGCAGAAAATACATAGCAACACAACCTTCTATTCTAGCAGTTTTGTAAGTTTATAAGATGGATATTTGAAATTTGTCCTTATTTTTGGGACTGTATTATCCCATTTTTGGCTTTGTCCAGGTTTTTTGTGCTAAGGTTGACAGCTATGGCAAGAACTGAATTCACTGAATATCTTTTGAGGGCTGTATTCCCTCATTACTGAGTTTGTACAAGTGTTTTGTGCTAAGAGATTGACAGCTATGGTGAGAACTGAATTCATTAAATGATAGCCATTTAAGTTTCAGTCTTCCTCTCTGTCACAAAGCATCTGATTTGGCGTAGTGGTATGTTGCTCTGACTCTTTTGCACAGGGACCTTCCTTGGCAGTAAAATGCATGGTGGTAACACAGTATTTTATTCTAGCAACTTTCCAAGATTTATACAAGCAATGTTTAATGTGTTCCTGGCTTTTGGGCTTTTGACCCCCCCCCCCCAATAAATTTGACTTTTTCTAGATTTCTTGTGTTGCGAAGTTGAGATGCAGTTGAGTATTGAGTAGATTTTACAAGGAGCCGAGAGAGCTGCAGGGGAAGAGATGTTTAGTGCTGCTTATGCTAAGTCAGCTTGCATTGTTAATAGCACAACAGGTTGTGTACTTGTTTTTGATGCAGAAGGTTGTTGGTTCTACTCCCACAAGGGGTGAATGCTGCCGTACTGAAAAAGTTAAGATACTAACTATGAGCCTGTTATCGGTTTGCTATCCATTTCCTATTGCAATATTACTAGCTTATCATTTTTAATGTAATACAGGCAATTTATTCCTCAGGGGCATCAGATACTTTATTTTTCGATGAAACCAAGACATATAAAGGTGTTTGCTAGCAGCAACCTCTTCATTAGTTACAGATTTATTTAATGTAGAATTATTTAGATGACTTTTTTACTTCTTCAGAGATTGTGCATATTTACTGATAATGGTGAACTGTGGAATTGTGCATATTTACTGATAATGGTGGACTGTAGAAGTTTGAGTAGACTTTTTTGATGGAAATGTTCTGAACTGGGCAGTTTTGTCATTATGGGTGCATGCATTTTGTTTCATTGTTTACTGGAAAGATGTTCTGAATTGGGCAGTTCTGCCACTGGTAAAATGTATTTTCTTTGAATGTGGGTTTCAATGCTGTTTCAATGAATGTGAGTTTCAAAGGCAGAGAAGTTTTAATGCTAAGTCTGTTTAGCAGATGTCTTGGTGCTTGTGCTGTAAAATGCAAAATAAAACTTTCAAATGAAGTCCAAATCATCATAGAAGTAAATCAGTATGCACATTAGTGTTTATGGTAAATGGAGTGAAATAGCCAAGTAATGGATCATTGGAATGGCTGCAGGGGGAGGCTCCATTCGACCATGATTTTGTGAGGGGGAAGGGTGGCAAACTTAAAGACAGCCCTAGCTGAACTATACCTCCCAAATGTCCAGATTTTCAAAGAATGAATAGATTTTTGCTTCTTATTTTTGGTTTGTTCCTCATAAAATTTGTGGTTTTCTGGCAAATCATTTAGGAATTAAGTAACTAAATAATGACACACTGAGTTTCAGACTTCATAACATTCAGAAAAATGCATTCTAAAGTAAGACCTGTTGTTCTATCAACTGTCTCAGTTTATACAAGAGCAATTTTTAGTACTGTTTATATGTTCCCCCAATATATTTGGCCTTGTCCAGATTTATCGCATTAACAGGTTGAGAGGTACATGCAAATAAATTGCTTTATAAAATTAGGCATAGCCAAACCTCTCAACTGTCCCTGATTTTGGCTCAAAATGTTGCTCTTCCCCCTAGTAATCCCTCCGCAAAATAGCAGTTTTGGAAGAAAACATGGAGGGTTTACAATTAAGAAATAACTATAATAATCAGAGTTATAGATTACTTTTATTTCAGAAATGCATGTAGATTCTTTTATTTTGTCAGCTGCTCAAGTTAGCAGTACTAATATTAAAGTGCCCCTTCTTTGACAGGTTCCCAGCTGTATTGTGTTGCTATTTTATATTTTTTACATCACATTTTTGGTCCATTTTTCATAAAATTGTGGGTTTTTTTTGGCAAAATTGTGGGTTTTTTGGCAAATTAGTGACAAATCATTAAAGACTGAAGTTAGAAAATAATGACAGACATTTGAGTTTCAGATTAGATACCATTCAGAAAATTCATACTAATGCAAGACCTGTTCTATTATCTTTCTAAGTTTATAAGAGCAATATTTAAAAATTGTCTTTATTTTTGGGCCTTTGTCCCACTTCTTTGTATGGCTTTGTCTACATTTCTTGCACTGAGGTTGAGAGGTATGACAAATGTGTCAGGGCCATCACAGTCAGTCAGAGACATTTCAAACTGTGACATACTTGTTGCACCCCACTCCCCCATGTAGTGACTCTGGATGTGTCGAAGCAAGGCAAGGAGTAGTAATGCAGTGTAAATGAGCAGAGTATCGCCCCCATCCAAGGTAGACACAAGTACTAGAGTGGCTTTTCATCTGTCCTTGATTTTTACAGAATGGTCTGGTTTCTGTCATATTTTTTGTACTGTTGATTTATGCTTATTATTCAAAGTGCCTGTTGCTCTGTGTTTAAGTAGCAATACTTTAATGACCATCAGGTAAGCTTGGCTGAGATCGTAAGATGCAAGTAAGCTTTAATAAGCATACTGTTAAAGAATTGCCAACATTGAAAGCCTTTCTGTTGTTGCCATGTAGAGAATACTTAACTAGATAATGTATAAGCCTTGGGTATTGAAATGCATACGACAGTATTTGTAATAAAGGACAGATTATATTATTTTAAGAAGCTTATTACACTTGGAGACTTCCGGTCATCTCTGCAGGCTTTACTCGTAAACTAAACAGAATGCGAATTGTGTGGTCCATAACCTGTACAGTAATCCTTTTAAGCAATGTATCTTGAGCTTATTTCTTGTTTGCTTTTCATTTTTTAATTGATCACGTTTTCCCCATGAAACAAGTAGATCGTTGTCAGGCAGCAGGTCTTTTTTGGATAAGAAACATTTTTACAAGTGGGGGTATCAGACATTTCTACTTTCAGCATGTTACTTGGTACTTTAATAAAGCTGAATATAAATTATAATTAAAACTGCAGTGCAAGAACTGGTTTGAGTTGAGTGCTACTTGATTTTGACTGGCATTCCATTAATGTATTTAAAAAGTAATTTATTTTTTCATGCCTCACAACCTTTTTGTTTCCATCTAGATATTAAGTAAGCTGTCATGCAGCCAATGCACTAAAATATTTTTATTCTTCTACACTTAATTTTGTCTTGATTGGACTCTCATAATGACGGTTTGGCACCCAGGGCAGTGTATTTAGTTATTTTTTTGTGGTTTTGAGCATAGCTCCTCCCCTTTCTAGTTGGCCACACCCCTTCCCATTGACCCCACCCATTCAGCTGTCTCCTGCAGCCCCCCTTTGATTTGAAGTCACCAGCCACCACTGACACTACCTCCCCTAGCCAAATAGATCATCTTTCGAGCCCTAGTCCAGCCTTCCCCAGAAACTACTTCTGCTGTAATTCCCTTCGTTGTCCACTAGGTGCCACCTTTTCCCTATCTTTTTTTTTCTATCCCACCATCCCAGAAAATACTTCTTCTACTGTCTGCTGTCTATACCCTTCCTACTATCGTCCATTAAAACAACCCTGTACTGCTGTAATTACCCACTTTCCTCCTTTATATTCTCCCACTCTACTTCTTATTCATTCTATACCTACCTTAAATTAACTTACCTCTAACAGTCAGCATTCCACTGATTGTTCACCTTGGCTGTTCCACTCACTTGTCTCTACTCTCATATTGTGTCCTATGAATACCTCATACTTCTAACCTAATTACCACTTCATTTTCATTACCTTTTAATTCCCTGCTTTTATCACACTGCACTGTCTCCTCTATTCCCTACCCTCCTCTTATTCCTAAGATAACTGACCCTTTTCCTTCTCTTCCATTTTCTCTTCACTAGCCCCTCCCAGCATTTACCTGCTTTTCCCTTTCGCCCTTCCCCATCTACCTCGTATCCTCTCAAATCCTATATGTACTAACTGCCCCACCTGGCACCATCTTTACTACCTAGGTTATCATTTGGCTGCGGTGTGCTCCTGGCCCCTGTGCTTCTCATCCTATGTAAGTCACTGCTTTTTTCTGATTGTTAATATTGATAGTATTCTGGTACAGCTGTTTTTGCACACATTGTATGTACTGCTATGCTATTATAACCATTACTGTGCTGGCTGGCGTTTAACCTTCCAAAAGCAGCTGTAGTAGCGTTTTCCACGTGCAGTTGTGCTAGGGAAATTTAGATAGCCCTGAATGACTGTTAACTTGTTATATACAATTGATTTAATATTAAGTCTTGATGCCTTGTCCTTTGGGATATACTAATGTATGACTAGATTTTGTCTAATACCTGCTTACCACTTGAGTGCATTGTATCTAATTGGGGGTCCTATAATTCAGCCTGGTAACAAACGTGAACTCAACTCTGCAACTAAGCAAGAAATATTTTTAGCCTGTTCATGTTCCGCGGCACTCATACATAGTGGCGGCAGCTTAACTTTGCTACTAAGTATGAAGGAATTGGGCTTTTCTTGCTCTGCACCACTCAAAACTTGTGGTGTTGCTATTTTATAATCGTGACCACATTCAGAACACATTAAATGCGCTTCTGACAGTACGTGGGGATCCAGAAGCAAGTAATATTTATTTTATTGATTGCATAAGCGTAACCATAGATTGATTCTATTTATAACTGCTTGCACTCCTGGCATTAAGAGCGGACAAAGAGGTAAGCTTTAATTTTTTTGTTTAGCGCTTGCATAGTAAGCGCAACTACCAAACAAAGTATATACTTTACCCATACACGTGGAAAAGCTTCCAGATTGCCTAGGTCTCTGAAAATGGGTAGTGTGTTATACTAATTAACTTAGCTCCACTAGACAGGAAAACGGCATGGGATACTCGGTTCAGTAATGCTTTAGACATTTTTAGCAAGCGTATCCTTCAATCTTCAGGATTATATATGGTATAATATTGCATTAGCAGACATCTGTATTTAAGTTAGGACCATGAAATAAGACTACAGGTAGCTGATAGCCGAATAAACGCTGAACTGATAAGACTGTTCTAATCACATATAAAAACTGACAATAAGTAACTATACTAGAGCCTGTTGTATTTTATGAACTTTTTACACTGTATTTACTGTTTAAATGCACCAAGCTGAATATTGATTTACCTTTACTGCAATTGTATTTGGGTCTGTCGCATTCAGTGAGTTATTTTTAGCTGTGCTTTGAATATACAGCGGTACTTAAGTTAGATACAGCCCATACCAGTAGTTAATTATCCCACAGTGTCTGAAATTTTTAAATGGCAGTTTAAATGCAGTATGATGTTATCTTTCCCTGTACTATAGCCAGCATTGTGGGATGAATGTTTTTTTATGTGGCTGATTAAGTATTTGCTTAAGCATTTTCTGTGAAGTCACTTAATAAGGAATTTTGTTTCTCCTTTCTCTCTTCTTGCTGTCTTGTTCTATAACTGCTCCCAGCTCTCCAGATTGCCTACCCTCCACTAGGAGATATGAACCCACCAGGCAATTAAGGACCCATCCTAACCTACCAGCTGTAACATCGCCCTATAAGTGTACCCCTGTGCTCTTCCAAGAAAAGAAAGAAGAGAGTATGTGTTGTCCTCATACTGACGTTAAAGCTAATTTGTAGGTTGCTTATTCCTTGTTGTTGTTAATTGCAAGCTTTTTTGCCTGGTCAGCCAGCAGCCACAACCCCCCCCCCGTATGCTGTAGTCAAAGTATAGTCCCTCTCTTACTTTACCACTACCTCCCCTAGCCAAATAGATTGTCTTTCTAGCCCTAGTCCAGCCTTCCCCAGAAACTACTTCTGCTGTAATTCCCTTGGAGTTCCACTAGGTGGCACCTTTTCCCCATCTTTTTTTTCTATCCCACCATCCCAGAAAATACTTATTATACAATGCCTCCTCTAAAACATGCACGCTGATTGGCCAGCCCAACCAGCGTGCCCATTGTAAATCCCTCAATATACTAACGGAAAAAGGTCCGGTCGCCCGGACTTTTTCCGTTAGTATAAAACATCTTGCTATGTTAAAAGAGTTTAACATAGCGACAGATTTAAAAAACAGGAGATCTCCGTTGCTTTAAAGCTGTCTCGCTATGTTAAACTCCTTTAACATAGTGAGACAGTAAACGGAGATCTTGCGATCTCCGTTGCTTTTAACCTGTCTCGCTATGTTAAATGAGTTTAACATAGAGGCAGTTTTAAAATAAGCAACGGAGATCTCCGTTGCTTATTTTAGCTGTCTCGCCATGTTAAACCCATTTAACATAGCGGGCTAAACGGAGATCTTGTTCTCCGTTGCTTTTGCCCACTCTGATGTACTGCGTAGGCATGCGCGGTACATCAGAACTTCCATGAACACCAGACAGCTGCGGAAGGGCAGCAAAGAGGTATACAATGCCATTATTTAAGAAAAGTAATTATTTCTTTTCTTAAATAATGTCATTATATAATAATAACACTTCTGGGTGTGGGTAATGCTGGATTTACCCACGGTTGTCTTTGTTTGGTCCCTGGCAGCCTCAGGACCAAACCTCACAAATCGTGGGTAAAACCAGCATTACCCACACCCAGGCGTGGGTTATTGCTATATTCTACTGTTCTGCCTTCCCCATAAACTACTTCTGCTGTAATTCCCTTGGTGTTCCACTAGGTGGCACCTTTTCCCCATCTTTTTTTTCTATCCCACCATCCCAGAAAATACTTATTCTACTGTCTGCTGTCTATACCCTTCCTACTATCGTCCATTAACACAACCCGGTTCTGTTGTAATTACCCTCTTTCCTCCTTTATATTCTCCCACTCTACTTCTTATTCATTCTATACCTACCTTAAATTAACTTACCTCTAACAGTCAGCATTTCACTGATTGTTCACCTTGGCTGTTCCACTCCCTTGTCTCTACTCACATATTGTGTCCTATGAATACCCCATACTTCTAACCTAATTACCACTTCATTTTCATTACCTTTTAATTCCCTGCTTTTATCACACTGCACTGTCTCCTCTATTCCCTACCCTCCTCTTATTCCTAAGATAACTGACCCTTTCCTTCTCTTCCATTTTCTCTTCTCTAGCCCCTCCCAGCATTTGCCTGCTTTTCCCTTTCCCCCTCACCATCTTCCTCATATCCTCTCAAATTCTATATGTACTACCTGCCCCACCTGGCACCATCTTTACTACCTAGGTTATCATTTGGCTGCGGTGTGCTCCTGGCCCCTGTGCTTCTCATCCTATGTAAGTCACTGTTTTTTTCTGATTGTTAATATTGATAGTATTCTGGTACAGCTGTTTTTGCACACATCGTATGTACTGCTATGCTATTGTAACCATTACTGTGATGGCTGGTGTTTATCCTTCCAAATGCAGCTGTAGTAGCGTTTTCCACGTGCAGTTGCGCTAGGGAAATTTAGATAGCCCTGAACGACTGTTAACTTGTTATATATGATTCATTTAATATTAATTCTCGATGTCTAGTCCATTGGGATATACTAATGTATGACTAGATTTTGTCTAGTACCTGCTTACCACTTGAGTGCATTGTATCTAATTGGGGGTCCTATAAGTCACCCTGGTAACATTTTATGAACTTTTTACACTGTATTTACTGTTTAAATGTACCAAATTGAATATTGATTTACCTTTACTGCAATTGTATTTGGGTCTGTCGCATTCAGTGAGTTATTTTTAGCTGTGCTTTGAATATACAGCAGTACTTAAGTTAGATACAGCCCATACCAGAAGCTAATTATCCCACGGTGTCTGAAATTTTTGCATGGCAGTTTAAATGCAGTATGGTGTTATCTTTCCCTGTACTATAGCCAGTGTTGTGGGATGAATGTTTTTTATGTGGCTGATTAAGTATTTGCTTAAGCATTTTCTGTGAAGTCAGTTAATAAGGATTTTTGTTTCTCCTTTCTCTCTTCTTGCTGTCTTGTTCTATAACTGCTCCCAGCTCTCCAGATTGCCTACCCTCCACTAGGAGATATGAACCCACCAGGTAACTAAGGACCCATCCTAACCTATCAGCTGTAACATCACCCTATAAGTGTACCCCTGTGCTCTGCCAAGAAAAGAAAGAAGAGAGTATGTGTTGTCCTCATACTGACTTTAAAGCTAATTTGTAGGTTGCTTATTCCTTGTTGTTGTTAATTGCAAGCTTCTCTGCCTGGTCAGCCAGCAGCCATACCCCCCTGTATCCTGTAGTCAAAGTATAGTCCCTCTCTTGCTTTACCACTACCTCCCCTAGCCAAACAGATTGTCTTTCTATCCCTAGTCCAGCCTTCCCCAGAAAATACTTCTGCTGTAATTCATTGGACAGTCCACTAGGTGGCACCTTTTCCTTATCTTTTTTTTTCTATCCCACCATCCCAGAAAATACTTATTCTACTGTCTTCTGTCTATACCCTTCCTACTATCGTCCTTTCACACAACCCTGTTCTGCTGTAATTACCCACTTTCCTCCTTTATATTCTCCCACTCTACTTCTTATTCATTCTATACCTACCTTGAATTAACTTACCTCTAACAGTCAGCATTCCACTGATTGTTCACCTTGGTTGCTTCACTCACTTGTCTCTACTCACATATTGTGTCCTATGAATACCCCATACTTCTAACCTAATTACCACTTCATTTTCATTACCTTTTAATTCCCTGCTTTTATCACACTGCACTGTCTCCTCTATTCCCTACCCTCCTCTTATTCCTAAGATAACTGACCCCTTTCCTTCTCTTCCATTTTCTCTTCTCTAGCCCCACCCAGCATTTGCCTGCTTTTCCCTTTCCCCCTCACCATCTACCTCATATCCTCTCAAATCCTATATGTACTAACTGCCCCACCTGGCACCATCTTTACTACCTAGGTTATCCCTTGGCTGCGGATCATCTAATTATTGATCATAATATTGGGATTTAGATGAAGAGGTTGAAGTAAAGAGAAGGCGTTGTCAAGGTTGATGGATTTAACAGAGTCTGGAATAGCCTAATTTTATGTTTTAAAGTGCTGAAATGTTTGGTATTGTTGAGAGCTTCTGGAAAAAGAAAGGGGAGAGCTTTGGGATTCATTTTATTAGCTTGAATATGCTGATACCATATTTTCATCCAAGAAGGGGAAGAATTATAGTCTCTCTGACTTAGTTTAGAAATGGACAAAATTCTATTTGCACAAATAATTGTATAGTAGAGTTGAAAATTAGGTAAACCCAGACCACCCTTACTCTTTGGGTAAGCTAGCTTAGAGTATGATATCCTAGCTGATTTACGAAACCAGATGAATTTAGCTAATTCTTTATTAATCTTAGAGAAGATAGTATTGGATATCATAAGGTTTGAAGCACTAAATTGGTATAGGAGTCTGGGTAAGATGTTCATCTTCACTATCACGGCTTTGGATAGAAGAGATAGGTTCATTAGTTACCATCTACGAAGGTCCTGTAGAATTTTCGACCATGTTCTGAGTAGGTTATTTTGGATCATAGAAGCTTGGTTGTGATCGAAGTATATACCGAGATAGCTAATATTGAAGGTAGTCTGAAAGGGAGAATCCGGAAAGTAATAAGATTTATGACCTACAGGATTAATAGGAAAGATATGTGATTTCTTATGATTGATTTGGTATCCTGAAGTTTTCGAGAATTTATTAATAGTATTAATGATTTTACCTAGGTCAGTGCTGGGATATTGAAAATACAAATTGAGGTCATCTGCAAAAGCAGAAAGAATTATATTAGTATTCAGGACATTAGGGATTGAATGAAAAGAATTTTGAGCGATATAAAGGAAGAAGGGTTCAATGAAGATGTTGAAAAGAAAGGGAGATAATGGGCAACCTTGCCTTGTACCATTAGTAATCCTAATTGGTTTAGATAAGTTTTTGTTTATGAAGAGACAAGTAGATGAGTTTTATATAGAATTTTAATAATATCAGAGAAAGCACTGGGAATATTAAAATGGGATAAAGTTAAAAACAGAAAGTCCCGATTGACTCTGTCAAAGGCTTTAGAAGCATCAAGGGTTAATGCATACAACGGATTTTTATATTTCTTTTTAAATTGAATTAAAGAGTCAAGGGCTAGGGTATTATCCCATGTGTGTCTATGAGACATAAAACCAGCTTGGTCAAGAGAAATTAAAGAGGGCATAATTTATTTAAGTCTATTTGCCAAGATAGTTGAAAGAATTTTTAAGTCAACATTTATTAAAGCAATAGGTCTATAGTTGTAGGAATCGTCTTTATCTTGCTTATTTTTCAAAATCAGTATGGTTTTCGAGGTGTTCCAATGTATATCTGAAATTCCATGTTTTATAATGAAGTTGAATACTTTTAAAAGGGAAGGAGAAATTATTGGATTGAAGGCTCTAAAGAAATCAGTGGTAAACCCATCTGGGCCAGGAGATTTTCCTAGTTTAAGATTGGTAATAGCATCTTGGATTTCTTGAAGAGTCAGCGGAGCTGAAAGCATGGATCTTTGAAATTCATTTGGGGAGGGAAATTTATAGAGTCCAAGAAGTTCTCCCTATGTAAATTAGGAGATGGGTCAACCTTCCTGCAATATATATCTGAGTACAAGGAAAAAAATAACTGAATTATTTCCGAATCAGATTTATAAATTTTGTTCTGGTACTGTAAGACAGAAATCCTGGGAGTACATTGATTATTTTTTATAATTTTTGCAAGTGTTTTGGAAGGAATTTGTGCCCAGTCTGAATATGTAGCAATAAGTTTTTGTTCAAGCAAGGAGAGGTTTTGTTGATAAAGTTCCAGTAGCTCTTTTTGAGTACTACTAATTACTTTATCTAGGCTAAGGTCTGGGCTTAAACTTTGTTTCCTTTCTAAGTCCGAGGGTTTCGAGATCAAGTTAGTCTCCTTAGTTTTGTAAAGTTTTTGTAATAAGAGGCCTTGCTAATCAGCATACCTTTCAATTTGGCTTTACAAGCCGCCCATTGGATATCTAGAGGAATTTGAGAAAAATCAAGATTGGAGCCAAAGTCTGCTAAAATTTCTTTGGTTTCTTGGATTATGTCTTTGTTACGGAGCAAGTTATTATTTAGTGTCCAGTTACTATAAGGGGGAGTTAGGAAAAGCTTTGATGAATGAAAGATCTTAAGGGAAATTCTTGCATGATCAGAGAAAAACCTAGGTTCTGTAGTGAAGTTTATCTTGAGAAGAGAAAGGGACTCAGAAATTAGGAAAAAGTCCAATCGCAACCAAGTGTTGTAGCATTTAGAATAATATGTGTATATTTTGTCTTTAGTTAAGAAATCGCTAAATGAAATAGGGTCAATAAGATTGAAGTCAGATATTAGTTCCTCTAGGGCAAGAGAGGCTTGAAAGTTGTAAGAGGGAGATTTACTGGTGCGATCAACGTTAGAATCTATGACAGCATTCCAATCACCGCCTAAAATAAATTGGTGATCACGGAATGTGCATAAAATGTTACATATCTCTAAAATGAAGAGTTGTTGCTGTGCACATGGGCCATAAAGGTTAAGAAAAAGGATTGGTTTGCTAGAGCAAGGGAGTTGAGAGATGAAATAGCACCATCTGCCATTCTTATCGGAGTTAACTTCTGTGATTACACCCTGAAAATCCTTTTTAATTACTATAGCCACTCCCTTAGAGTTGGAGCTATCACCTGCGGCAATTATAGATCTTATCCATTTTCTTTTAGAATCTTTCAATCAGTCATCTTTACACAAATGCGTTTCTTGTAAAAAGCAAATATTAGCCTGTGATTTGAACAATAAGTGTAACAGAAGGGATTTCTTAGATTTATTTTGTAAGCCTCTTATATTCCATGAATCTATGGACCAAGCCATGTTAACTAACTAGTACAGATGGATAGATTGAGGGATGACTAATCCTTTTTCACGGATAAGGTATCAGAACCATGTGAGAGGAGAGAATATAGTGTAAGATTAGTAACATAAAAGTAATGGAGATCCACATTAATCTTTCAATTGCTGAATATAAGCTAATGACAGTAATGGTAGCACAGTACTTCTTCAAATGTAACCCGGTGCCTAACCACCCCAACCCCTTCAGTGAAGAAGCATAACAACATAAACAAGAATAGTATAGGACATTAATAAACAACAAAAGCACACAATAAGAAACTGTCACACATAATAACCTAAAAAAGAACAGTGGAACAAGTAATAATGCTGTACATATATACATAACAACCAACATCCAAAGATAGATCATGCTAGTACATTATCACCATGCACTAAGAGCCACCAGTAAGAGCAATAGAGTAATATAAATAAGAAACAAATATGTATATGTATGTTCATCATACGGGTATATAGAAACTTTGACAATGATTAAGGCTTATAATATGGGCTACCAAGAGAACCAATAAACATAATGCCAAGGTTGCACCAACTAGGTAAAATAGAATATAGCATGTAAGAGAACAATGACAACTTTAAGAAGTGCAGCGAAAATAAAATCAGCTAATATCAATACCACTTATTAATTTACAAGTATAAGTGACAGCATGATACCCATATTGAGTAAAGTTAACATAGTCATATCACTATAATAAGTGTAAAGGGTATAACAGAGTTAAACTAAAGAAAGAAAAAGGAGGTATACAAAAAAAATCTAGCAATGGGCAGTAGGCTCTAATGACATGTATGTTTTAATAGCGGTACTTAACACCAGACCTAATGTTAAATACAATAACTGCTAAGAGATAAATGTTTTATCTTTGTAAGATATCATATTCTAACAACACAATATTATAAAATATATATACCCACAAAGGTCATAACTAGACAGCATAGAACAATTGTTAAGTCTAATAGAGATATAATCTAGCTTCGCTAGCTCGAAGCTACATTCAGTTTATCATAAATAGGTTCCGGTGAGGAAATAGCGCAATTAACTCCAAGTGTTGAAGTACAAGCAAGAAAATATGCAGTCTATTTAGGTAGGTAAACCTATCACAAGATGAACCCTGATCTATACAGAAGTATCTGAAAAAATATACACCCTAAATCTAAGTAGATAAACTATGTAATGAACAGACTACATACTACACCTCTATCCACTATGCTAGGAGATCACACATCAAAAAAAGCAAAAATACAACATACTTGAATTGTTATAAACAAAGAGGGATGAATAGCTTAAAGAAAACTTAATCATCCCCAAATTTCGAAGCCAAACTAGACATTGAGCGTTCTATAGCCCATCAGAGAAAATATAAAATAAAGCTCGTTACTACAGTAAATGAACAAGCTGCTGACATCCCAGATTCGATAATTAAAACAGAATATCTGAGTAATTGTCCAGCTTCAGCATCTGTATTAGCCATCTCTGTATTCGCCCTTAACACAATAGATAGGGTGGGATGACAAAATGACTTGTAACAGTCGGACATAGCCATATATTAAGTATTTTGCTGATCAGAAAAAAATAGTGAACAGAATAACACCGCAGCATCCACACGTTAGACAGTCGTAATTAATGGATTTGTTGAAGTTTCAATGAGTTGTGATTAAAGTTTGGCATAGTTGCACCTTCGGCAGGGAGAGAGTACTCTTATATCCATGATAGAACACCTTTTTCCTACCTGGTAAGGTGCTGAGGTTCCGATGTTAGACAGGACATTTGCTAAGCAGCTTGAAAAACTGCAGAGGTTTTCTATATGTAGGCAAAGCTAAACTAGGCAGTAGGCTGAGAACTGTCGATCCAGGAGGAGCATGGTTAGGTAGTGACAACAAAGGGGCTACAATCTGCGTGGGAACATCTGAAAGTCGAAGAGGAAAAGGGACCCCTGGGCAGCCAGAACCAGCTACAAAACAGTTCCTAGCTACTTGGCAGCTAAGCAGCTCATAGGAAAAAAAAAACAAGTTAAGATATCGAACAGTAATTGGACCTAGAAGTCGCAGATGGTCTCTAATGAGTGATTGGAGATATCACTTTATTCTCCGGTTAGTTGAAGACCATGAAAAAAGTCTTAGCTGAAATGGTTTTAATAACAAAATAAGTTACAGCGCAAGGGCACTATTAAAGGCTTTGAAAAATGCCTCTCTTGCCTCTTTCGGGGTATTAGCAGTGAACTTTGTACCATTGTGGGAGAATATTAGGGTGTTCGGATATCGCAACTGAAATTTGATGTTCTTCTTGATTAGCTCAGCACAAAATGGAGCTAGATTTTGTTTGTTTGTTTTGATCGAGATAGGTAAGTCTTGTGAGAAAGTGAGCTTGTACTTATTCCAGGTAAAGGATTTTTGTTTTTTAGCAGCCAGTAATATTTTTTGGGTGTCTTGGAAATTTAATAATCTAGTGTAGACTTGGCATGGAGCAGAGGGTCCTGTCTTTTATGCAAGGTACGGTGCACTCTCTCCACAATTATATCAGATGAATAACCTTCTGAGCGCAAGAGTAATTCAAAAATCTGCTTGGTTGTGGTTAACAGAACATGGTTTTCATAAGACTCAGGGATCCCTCTGATAAGTATATTGTTGCGGCGACTTTTTGCCTCAAGATCCATTAATTTAGCTTGAAGATCAGTTAAAGATGCATTCTTAGCGTGCAGTTCCTCAGATAAAGTCTGTATTAAGGATTCATTAGCCTGAGTCCTATATTCTAGGGTGTCCACTCTGTCTACAATTTGATTTATGTTATTTCCAAATTTGGCAAGTTGATCAGAGAATCCTTGTATGGCCAACTGAATAGGTTGAAGCGCTATTTTAAGTTCGTCTAGATGGAAGTTGAGTTCGGTTTTGCCTTTGGCACTTGTTTTACTAGGTTCCGACACTTGCTTATTGGTTTTCTGTCTTTTTGAGACTGCTTCTTTCTCTGGGGAAACGATTGCTGATAGTTTAGCCTTAGTAGTTTGCATTTCCATTGCTTCAGCTTCATTTGCCATAGCCAACATGCGGAGAAAAACTTAATATGCAGAAAATACTCCAAGGCCCTTTGGATACACGTGGCTGAGAGTCTTAGCTTGACAGTAGGGGAAATTAGTTGATCCTTGCCCAAATCGAAGTAGTTAAACCACTGAACCAGAAGAATAGAGCAGAGGTAGTTTACCCCTTTCCTTTAGATCATAGAAATTAGTATTTAAAGGATATATTTCCAAGGATTTTGTCACTGAGGTAAGGAGCTCTGTGCATAGGGTGTAATCTAGCCGACCACCATATTGGAATCATGGGATGATTTTTTATGTGGCTGATTAAGTATTTGCTTAAGCATTTTCTGTGAACTAACTTAATAAGGATTTTTGTTTTTCCTTTTCCTCTTCTTGCTGTCTTGTTCTATAACTGCTCCCAGCTCTCCAGCTTGCCTACCCTCCACTAGGAGGTAAGAACCCACCAGGCAACTAAGGACCCATCCTAACCTACCAGCTGTAACATCACCCTATAAGTATACCCCTGTGCTTTTCCAAGAAAAGAAAGAAGAGAGTATGTGTTGTCCTCATACTGACTTTAAAGCTAATTTATAGGTTGCTTATTCCTTGTTGTTGTTAATTGCAAGCTTCTCTGCCTGGTCAGCCAGCAGCCATACCCCCCGTATACCTGTAGTCAAAGTATAGTCCCTTTCTTGCTTTACCACTACATCCCCTATCCAAATAGATCATCTTTCTAGACCTAGTCCAGCTTTCTCCAGAAACTACTTCTGCTGTAATTCATTTGACTGTCCACTAGGTGGCACCTTTTCCCCATATTTTTTTTCTATCCCACCATCCCAGAAAATACTTATTCTACTGTCTGCTGTCTATACCCTTCCTACTATCGTCCTTTCACACAACCCTGTTTTGCTGTAATTACCCACTTTCCTCCTTTATATTCTCCCACTCTACTTCTTATTCATTCTATACCTACCCTAAATTAACTTACCTCTAACAGTCAGCATTCCACTGATTGCTCACCTTGGCTGTTCTACTCACTTGTCTCTACTTGCTCCATTTGCCCTGCAGGCTCACTCCGCTCCCCTACCCTGCCCCAATTTCCACCCTCCCCCAGTGGTCGAACATTTATTCCTGTAAACCACACCCCCATCACATCTGCTCCAATCTAGCAGCACACCTTATTAGCACTTCCCACCCCTCTTGACAAATCATCTCACCTGTTCATATTTCTTAACTGTTGATACTACCTAATCCCCTTTTTTATTCCACATCTTAAACTAAAATAATGGCGAAATTATTCATTCCAAGTCAAACAAAATTTTTACTCCTGGCCTCACTCTTACCTCCTCTAAATATTGCCTATCGATTAACCTTCTATGAACAACCATTATACCCCATCCTTCACTTCCCCTCCAAATTCACTTCCGCACCACTACTAGCTATCTCTCAAACCTACATCAACATCACATCTAGACCCTGCTACTTACAAGCCATATATCATAGAATGGCCCATATTAAGTACATCAATCTAAATATTAGAAAATCACTTTACTATTTCTGTAAGTTCCACAACCTTATATATAGAATATACCTCCACACCCTCCTAGATGGGGACATTCATTCTAACCCCAGCCCAAACAATACTCCTACCACTGAACAAGGCAACTTTAACATTACTAGTACACAAGCCCCTATTAAACCTTCTATCTCACTCTATATAGCACATCTTAACATACGTAGCTTTAACAACAAAATTGCCCACCTCCCACACCCTCTTAGATATCCACCTATTTGACATACTATGTTTATCTGAAACATGGCTAGAACCTGCAGTTAATGACAGTGAAGTCACCCCACCTGGTTACAATATCCTCAGATTAGACTGTACAAACAAAAAGGGAGGGGAGGTAGCGATCCTTTATAAATCAGAGCTACAAGTTACCACTGCAAACCTTAGACCACCTGTGTACAATAATGCTGACATCCTCATTTCCAAATTTCAGGTCAACAAATGTAAATCCATATACATTGCTTGTCTTTACCTTCCCCCTGGAAATAACATTAATACCCTTGAAAATATTCTAAACTGGCTGTCTATTAATCTTCCACAAGAAACTATAGTCCTTGGAAACTTTAATATTGACTGGATGTCCTGTAGCACTGTACACCCTACCACCCATATTAACCTATATGGCTTCTCACAAACTATTACCTTCCCAACTAGGATCAATAAACCCAATAACAAAGAAAGCACCTTAGATTGGATTCTTACTAATTCTCCTCTTCAAACATACAAAGTAGGAACCCTCCCTGATGATCTAAGTGACCACTCACTAACTTATATCATCAGTCACAAAACCAACATAACTTACCCAAATACCTTTAGGACAATACAGACCAAAAACATTTTAATCCTGAACTATTCCAATCAGAACTTAAACACTGCAATTGTTTACTGCTAAAATCTCTCCCACTAGATGAAGCAGTGGAATACTTTAATCCCACATTCTTAGCCATCCTTGACCATCATGCCCCATCACGCTCTCTTAATAAGGCTAAACCTGACCCATGGCTCACAATAGCTACTAGGCAAAAAATCCTCCTTGGAAACAAATCTTGGGCTAAATGGCACACTACTAAGAATTCTACAGACCACCAAAACTTTAGACAACTTAGAAATATTGCAAAAAAAGCTATCCTCTTAGATAATAAAATATTTACTTCCAACTACAGCAAACTCACCAAAAGAATCCACAAATGTTTTGGTCTAGCGTTAACAAACTACTACACCCAGGTCAATCTATCACACCTAACTTTCAAGGCTCCAACCTTGAGAATGCAACACAAACTGCCAACATCTTCAATTCTTTTTTCACAGATGCCATCCAGACTCTTGCTAGTCAGCTATCTCCAGGTACCTCAACTCTACCAACCTCTCCTACTTGCCCACTTCCATCATTTCAGTTGCAATCTGTTTCTGCCATAGCCTCCCTCATTTCCATACTGATAAACAGAACCATAAGAGAAGGAACTATCCCATCAACCATCTTATCCAAAAACTGCCAACATGGATTTAGACCATGCCACAGTACCACCACTGCACTACTATCCAACAATATTCTTTCCTCTGCAGTCTTTATAGATTTATCTAAAGCATTCAATATGGTTAATCACCAGCTCCTTTTAAATATACTGAAATCCCTTTCTCTTAAACCTTCAGCCTTAAATTGGTTCAAATCTTACTTAGACAATAGACAGCAGGCTGTACTATGGGACAACAATCTATCTACTGCTATTTTCCATTTTACCTGTATTCAATACACAGATGACTCCACTATAATTTGTTCAGCCAATTTTCCTTCTGAGCAAAAGCATTTAATACAGTAGAACAATGGTTTTAAACCACTGCCTCCTCTTATTTCACACTCATATCCAACCACTAAACTTTTAGGAATAACTAAAGATAGTAATATGAACTTTGATACTCGTATTAACAGCACAATAAAAACAGTCAATAAGAAATTGGGATCCCTCTATAGAATCAAACCCTTTCTTATACCATTAGCCAGGACCGCTATAGCCAGAACTCACTTAATCTCCACTCTACTCTATACTTCACCTGTATACACTAATCTTTCAAAAGACAACCTCAACAAACTGGCAATTTCCTATAATAATATAGAACTCATCATTGTAGCAATCTAAAACAACTAGGATGGCTAGAGTTCCAAAATCAGCTTCTATTTCACCAACAACAATCTTAAGAATCTACACTCCTCAAATAAATTACTTATTAGTACTGGCAGATCCAACAACTTAGCAGGAGACTCTCTGTTACCTAATACTGTAGGAAAACAGTGGAACCTACTTCCAACTGAAATCCTATCTCTGTCCTCAATAACACTTTTTAAACAGAAAGTAAAACTATTTCTTAGTACATTGTACTAACTCTGACTAACTCTTTTTACTTTATACCTATGAATACTCTTCACCTTAAACTATATGATCCATATAAACCATGAAATTGCAATTTAATTCTATGTATATATTTATATAGTAAACAACATTTTGTACATTACCTTGATTATATGTATTATGCTCACCATTAGTATTGTACTTTTATTAATAATAGCTGTGTCAAGCTTGTACTATTGCAACATTTATTATTATACTGTGTGTTCTACTGAAAATGGACATGTATCCAGTTAGACTAGCCCGGTCAACAAATGTAAAATAAAATAAATAAGTTCATGTATTAAACTCAGACTTGGTTAGGGTTGCCACCTTTTGAACAGAATCCACAACCGACATCATAGGCAAGTCAAGAGAATGAGGAACATCCTGTTTGAAAAGCATAGCAATTCTGACAATTTAACAAATTCTGCCAGTCTCTGTTTTTAGACTACAAAACAATCTGTTTGATTTCCAGATAGTCTGAAAAAGAAATGGGTAGGTGGCAACCTTAAACAAGGGTCTAATGATGAATGACTTGAATGCAGTGTAAAATAATGCTCCTGGGACACAAAAGACTCATTTGTGTAGACACATTTTAACTTTTGATCTAGAGAATACCACACTAAAAATGCAGAATATAAGTGGTGTCTGTATGCATAGCAACATAAGGAAAGCAATCCATGACAAGTAGCTGAAAAATATGAAGTATACAAATACTACCTTTCTAAGTAGATAGAACACCAAAAAGCAAAACTCTAAAAGAAAGTAAAAAAACAATATAACATTGGAGGGGGCTGTGCTGTGTTCAGTCTATCTGTTTCTCATAACAAATGTCACTTTATATGAGCAAGCCCCCAAATAATCCATAGACTAGTTAACCAGGTCTCAATAAAATGCCAAGCTACTTGCATAATCAATCATTTTCATGTTTGTATTTTTAGGAGTCAGACACAACAAATTCAAGCATCCTTTTCAACCAGGCTTTAGACTTTAGATAACACAGGACTGTCTTGAATGAAATCAAAGCTGCATTTCTTAAAAGACGACATACTTTGCTGAAAGCATGGAGATTATTCAGAGATATTTTCAGACAGACTGAAGACTGAGCTGTGGTTATATCATCTATTTATTTGTATGCTTGACATCTAATCTCAGCTCAGCTTATATTATAATGCTACATCACAAAGCCCTTGACAGAACAGATAATGAGAGATCACTGAGGTCGGAGGTTATATTACTCATAATAAAGAGAGAAAAACCTAAATGTAAGGACATAACTATGAGGAACTCATTAAAAATTCTTACCGTTATGAAGATAACTCATCTCCATGCTATAAACAGAGAGGTAATTTTGTGAACAGTGTCCAAATATTCTTAGTCCAGAAAAACATTACCGTGTGATGAGCAGTGACTAAAGAAATATACTCTTTGTCGAGTCATACTATAGTGACACTCAAAATGTTACAGCATGATGATAGGTAGTATTATCTGCCAAGTTGAATGCTGTGTTACACTTGGAGAGAGGGAAAAGGAGAACTTTGCATTTCTTTTCAACCTTTTCTCTCTCTCTCTCTATTGTTCCATGTTAGTGCAACCTTGGGATTGTTATGGAGATTAGTGAAGATTTTTGTTGCTTGGCTGCACATTGGTGGGGCTTGAGCTGCAGCCCCCTTGCAATAAAAAGAGTTCTTGGCTGGCACATTGGGGGAGCTGGGCTGCAACTCCATGCAATAAAAAGAGTTGTGCTTGTTTTATAAGCTTTTGTGTGATACTTAAGTTTACAACGTCTTCAGTTTTAGAGACTGCAGAAGTGATTTTCTGTGTATTGATGTGAAAGGTGATCTTTCATGGCGATTCGCACTGATGAAGATCTCAATCTACTTTTTAAGTTCAGGAAACTGTAACAGTGAAAG
>NC_056739.1:1868088727-1868173727 GCF_019279795.1 Protopterus annectens
TATGAAGGAGCTGCAGACAACTGGCACAGAGTGTCGGGGGCAGTGCGTGCCAGACTCATGCCAATGAAGTTGAAAACAAATGTGTAAAAACAGTCATGCAACCAGTACTGCCTTATGGTACAGAAACCTGGGCTGTGAAGGCAATGCTTTAAAGGAAACTAGAGGTGATGGAGATTAAATGTCTGAGATGGGCAGTATGATGCACACTGTGGGAGATGTGATGAAATGAGGACATCAGAGTAGAAGCCTGAGTAGTCCCAGTTGCAGAAAATGCAAAAGAGAACAGATTATTGTAGTTTGGATACACATTTAGAAAAGGATAAGACAATCTAATGAAGAACATTTGGGGCACACAGGATGAAGACAAGAGAAAATGAAGGCAGCCAGCAAACAGATGCATGTATTGTGTGAGAAAAGATCTGCAGCAGTCAGGCATGATTGTCAAAGAAGGTAGGACAGTGGCATTGAATCAAGGGAAATGGTGGCAGTTGATATGATACCCCACCACCATGCAGAAAATGGGAAAGAGGGGGTTGATGATGATGGTGATGAATAAAGGCAAGTATTATAGTTTTCTACATCTTATTCTACAGAAAATCTATGTTGATGTAAAACCTCTTGCTCCATTAACTATTTATGTGAATGGGGATCATTTTAAAAACTAAAACTATACATAATTTAAGGTCTTTGGTCCCCCATTATTGCTGCCTTTGCCCACAATTTTTGAACAAAGAAGTGAAAAGGTATGTTACTCTTTAAAAAGTAGTAAAACTTTGTACTCTTTAAACAGCATAACTTTGCTATTATTTTAATAGCAGAGCTAAAACTGTAATTGCACTTCACCAGACAAATTTCTTTTGATAACTATTGTCATGTTTTCATACTTTGTATTCCTCTATTTAAAAATAGAGCATGTGCAGTTGAATCTGCTCACAGAAGTGCACTATGCACAATCACAGGTGTTCCTACAGTTAGCCACCAGAATATAAGGAAATATTTGTGGTGGCATTTAAATGCCTTAAAGTTTTTTTGTGAAATTTTAATGTTAATAGTTTGCAGGCATGATACAAGCTAACTGAATTTAGCAGGACTGAACTTAACAACTTTAAAAAATGTTTAGTTTTAAGTAGATAACCTTACCAGTGTTCTGCATGGGCAGTCATGGACCCCTCTTGCAGCTGCTTGAATCACATCTATTACAATTTGCCACTGCACATGACCATTAGCCTTTTTCAAACCTCATATCATTATAACACTATCTGCCGGATTCACGATGTCTTGAATGGAGTGTACGAGTAGAGTAAGACTCCATGCAGCCATCATGTCCGACGAGCGATCCATGAACAGCTTGTAGGGGCGTGTAAGAGAGCTCCTAAAACGTCTCCTACACGGACAGGGCTGGGATATGCAAATTACCTCACTTGCAGCTGAAAGGCATGCAAATGAGGTAAATTTGCGATCCAGGAAGCACAAACCTGTCTGAGTAGGAGCCGTGGTAACTCCAGAAATGTACTCAGTTGACAACTGAGTACCGTTCTGCAAATAGCACAATGGAGCCTTGTCAGCTTCAAATAAAGGTTGCATATGGTTGAGGAAGCATGCCAATGGCCAAATATACGGCCACTGGAAATGGTCCCAGATGCAAAATTAAAATAAATATACTTTTTTTTTCGTCGATTTCCGATGTTTAAGCAGAGCGCAGTGCCGCGCAAACGGGATGCGCTAAAAAAATAAGAAAATAAGAAAATAAAAGCCATAAACGTGGACTCTATGAAAACTGTTAAATTACAATGTAAGGGAATAGCAGGCTGAAGACAACATGGCCACCGAGTAGGGGTTGCTAAGGGGAGAAGCCCAGTCTAAGACATGTAACCAAGCATTAGTAGGCAATCCTATGTAAATGAGTGTTAGGATAGTGAATCACACTTTTACGTAGCAAATGAGCACAGTCAGTGGAGTATAGGAGTAGGATATGGGGAGTAACAGAGTAGGAGATAGGTGGCATCACAAGGGGGGTATTTATGAAAGTAGTGAAGCTCATAGGAGCAGAGTGGCATGTGTCAGCTGTCAGTTAGACATCATGGAAAGAGGTGTGTCAACAGGTAGGCCTGGGAAAGCCAAGAAATGGAAGGTGTATACTGTGGACAACACCAAAGTTTCTTGCTGAGCGGGTATGCGTGCGTGTGCACGCCTGTAAACCCGAGTAAGACAGAGTGTGCACGTGAAAGCATGAGTGTCCAAATTTAAGCCGGAGTAAGCATGTATACAACTGTTTAAAGACCTGTAAGCGCATTT
Source organism: Protopterus annectens (assembly GCF_019279795.1). Lineage (NCBI taxonomy): Eukaryota > Metazoa > Chordata > Ceratodontiformes > Protopteridae > Protopterus > Protopterus annectens. Next base: position 1,868,091,023 of record NC_056739.1, read on the forward strand.
GCGCTGGTGTGCGCGCTTTTTAACCCAAATAAGAAAATTTTAGTCCGTGTAAGCATGTGTGCGTGCGTGTGACCTGCTGTGAGCGTGTTTGCGCTTGTATGCGCATTGCTCCCCCCTGAGGAAACAGAAAGGAAAAAGGAAGCACAACAAATAGTAGGAAGCTACCAGCGAATACTACTAGAGCTAGCAGGTGAAAACAATCAGAATCAGGCAATTACACAGGCAGAACACTAGCCCAGCCCAGCACTTAAAACTCTGCAAACAACAGTGCAGTTTTTTTCTCTCAAGAGACACTGCAACACTGGAGTAAGCTACTAGAAGAGAAAACTGAAAAAGCTTCAGTCAGACAAAAAATGCTAGGGGCTGCCATTGCTGTTATAAGGCGACATATGCAACATGCTGAGGGTGATGACAATGCAAATGCTGCCGGACAACCCACAGTGAGGAGACAGAGAAGAGTGTACAGGACCAGGGTCACCTACCACCGGTTACATGAGCTGGAGATAGTGGAGCGCTATATAGTGGACAGAGACCTCCTGCAGCAAATTGTTGAGCTGTGCAGGCCACGCCTCACACACAGAACCAACAGAGGGGAACCCATCCCAGTGGAAACCAAGGTATGTGTTGGCCTAAGAATACTAGCAACAGGTACCTTCCAGAGACCAACTGGTGATATGATGGGGATATCACAGGCATCAGCATCCAGGGTACTGCACCAGTTCCTGGATGCCATGTCAGCACATGTCGGTGATCATGTATATTTCCCCAATTCCCATGAGGTATTGGCCAGCGATATGCGTCTCTTCCAGAAAATAGCAGAATACCCTGAGGTAGTGGGTGCAATAGACTGCACACATATATGCATCAAAGCACCAGCTGGTGAGCGGGGTAGGGCCTACATTAACGCAAGGGCGTCTCCTCCATCAACTGCCAGGTTGTATGTGATGCCGAGGGCATAATAATGAATGTGTGTGCTGGCTGCCCTGGAAGCTACCATGATTCCCATATCTGGCATCTGATGCAGCTGTACCAGACATTTGCCAATGGGGACATCCCACATGGTCACTTAGTGGGGGATGCTGGCTATGCACTGGAGCCGTGGCTGATGACACCCATCAGAAATGCACACACACCTGAACAGGAACGCCATAATGAGGCACATGCACAAACACGAAATGTAATTGAGCGTGTGTTTGGGTTGCTCAAGTCACGGTTCCAGTGCCTGGACACATCTGGTGGAGCCTTGCAATACTCACCAACTACATGTACCCAAATTGTCATGGTATGTGCTATGCTACATAATATGATTCTGCGATAACAGCTGCAGCAGGATCAGCATAGGCCTGGGCCAAACAGCCCCCCACCATTGCCAAGGCCATCACAGGCAGAGCATGACTCAGAAGAGGAACAACCTGAGACTGCCCCAGTAGGCAGAAGGAGGCGTGCTCAGTATGTCTTGGCCTTGGCAAAGAGGCAACGCATAGCACATACACTGGCTCAGTAGGAACCCTGAAAATGATACCTCTCTCTGACTCCCACATATAGTGAAAGGGATGCCTAAGTTGACACAACCTGCTTTCAAACATGTGCAGGGAGTGTAGTATGTGCATCTGACATAGACAGCCCTGCAGCACCACCTGAGGCATGATTGCCATGTGTTAATCAATGCAAGGTAGTGCTAAACAGCATTTACCACCATGTAGTATATGCAAACTTGATGACCTTGAGTATCATCCTACCCTCACCAAACATGATGCCACAATATGAAGACAAGATGATCAATTACAACAATTGGCTTAAGTATTCGTGTCAGTGAAAGGGGATCCAATGCCTGTCAGCCTGGGATGACATGCTCGACAAGACATGATGTTTCATTAGGGATGGCTTTCACCTGTCACCTGTGGCCTGTTGGATATTGCCAAAGGCTCTTGTAACCCCCATAGTGCCTTTTGTAGGTAAGGCTCAAAAGACAAACCCACCTCCATAGGTATCACAAGGGATAAGAAACTAGAAGTAATGCTACTCAATGCAAGAAGTCTAAACTGCAAGATGCATGCACTCCAAACTCTCCTCAGCATGGAGAATGTTGATATCTGTGCAGTAACAGAAACCTGGTTCAAGGCTCCCAAGAGCACCCTAGCACTAACAGGTTACACCTCATATCATGCTTTACAGCTGCAAAATATGGAACAAACTACAAAAGGAGGGTGAGTATCAATATTTGTCAAAGATACCCACACCCCCAGGTTGGTAGCACAGCATGAAGTATCAGAGACTATCCATGTGCAACTGACAGTGGGTAAAACTGCCTTCCAGTTCATAGCCTGCTACAGACCACACTCCTAAACCCAGGAACCACACTTGGCTGACTGGAGAACACATGAAAATATGAAGGTCTCCCCAAACACCATTATATTGGGCGACTTCAACTACCCAAACATAGACTGGGAGCATTACCCTAGCTGCAACACCCTAGCCCAAAGGTTCCTAGAATTTATAAACTCAAATGCTATGGAACAACCTGCTACCACTCCCACAAGAGGGGAAAATATACTGGACCTGATCATCACCAACATGGGGACTCTATGCCCAAGACCAGAAGTGTATTCCTCACTGGTAAGATCAGACCATAGAGTAATCTCACTGGATATTCACATCCCGACCCCAGCCCATGGCCAGAAAACCACAGTGAAAAATTTTCACTAAAGCAAATGTCACACTCCTCAAAACCGAGGTGGAATCCTTCACAGCCCCTGTGCCTGTGGAAAATACGGCCCAGACCTCAGAACCCTTTATAAACGCATTCTATGAACACCTTCAGGAATGCATGGATCATGCAATCCCAAATAAAACCAAGATCCAATCCTCCAAAGGCAGGCATCCTATCTGGTGGACCCCCACCATAAAAAAAACATACAATACAAGGAGGAAGATACTATATGATAGAGCAAAATCCCAAAAAGGGAAGGCATCTCTGATCAGTATTATTGAAAAACCATGGCCACACATAAAATCGTCTAAGGCCATCTTTGAGATAAAAATTGTACAGAACACTAAGGATAATCACAAGGCTTTCTTTAGTTATGGTAGAAACCTGGGTGGGAACTCCCAGATATGCTCAGAATTAGTCCAAAATGACAAAAAATACACCAAACCCACAGATATTGCCAACATCTGAGCTGACAGGTTCAGTGCAAACACCCCCCCCCCTCCCCACCAAAAGGGCAAATATCTATCCCAGCAGAGTGCTGGCCCCCTGACATCTCAGATGCTCAGGTAACAGCCAGCCTCTCCAAAGCAAAACACACAGTGTCCTGGGCTGTGTCCAACATGAACCCCAAGAAGAACTGAACACAAACATAAAACCACTGTTCAATCTCAGCCTTACTCCAGGATATGTACCCAAAGAGCAGTGTACAACAACAGTGGTCCCTCTCCACAACGGTGGTGCCTCAATGGATACTGCAAACTATTGCCCCAGAAGCCTGACTAGCTTGGTCTGCAAAGCTATGGAAAGGATCATCATGGACCTCAGAAATAAAGATATTGGGGACCTACAGACACTGGATCCTACCCAGTTTGGCTTTGTTAAGGGTAGATCCTGCCTCTTAAACCTGGTTGAGTCATTTGAAACAGTCACCAAGGCCATTGACGAGGGGAAGGTGGTCCACACAGCCTACCTGGACCTCGCAAAAGCCTTCCATACAATACCCCACTTGGTCATTATAGATAAGCTCACCAGTTTCAATATAAACCCCAATGCCACTAGATGGGTTGCAAACTGGCTCAAAGACAGAACCCACATGGTCAGAAATGCTGGAGCCATGTCAGACTCCAAACCAGCTACAAGTGGCATCCCACAAGACTCAGTCATGGGACCTCCCTTGTTTGGTATATATTTCTCTGAGGTACAGGCCAACAAAGAAGGACAGTGGCTGAACAAGTTTGCAGATGACTGCAAACTGGGTGCCATAATCGACCCTCCAGTTGACACAAGCATCTTACAAAATGGCCTCATAGAAACAGACAACTGGTGCCAGAGCAATGTTCTCAGGCTAAACACAAAAATGTGTATAGTCATCCCCTTTGGCAAAAACTAAGTGCCCACAAATTACCACATAGGTGGTAACCCATTAAGTATGGAAGAAGTGATAAGGGACCTGGGGACCCAAGTTGATAGCAATCTTTCATTTGACAACCACATGGCCAAAGTGTTTAGAAAAACATTTCATAAAGCCCACCTAATCATGAAGGTATTCACATCTAGATCAGGGGAGGTCACCGTGCCTCTTTACTCATCCCTCATCATGCCCATAATTGAGTACAATGCCCCTTGTGGGATGTACCTTATCAGACACCTGCAACAGCTGGAAAGACCACAAAAGTACCTCACCAGGAGGATCAAATGGCTCAAACACATGTCATTTGCTGCCCAGTTAAAGAAACTGCAGCTCCACTCAGTGGCATACCGCCTGCCCAGAGGTGATCTGTGCCTGATGTATAAAGCCATGTCCAACCTGGAATTAATGGACATGCTGCACCTTGGAAAATCAGAATCCCATCAAGCTACACGCTCAGGAGACCTGAACCTCAGGACTGAAATAAATAGGACATGCTGGAGTGACAGATTCATAACCCAGAGGCTCCCTCCACTCTCGAGTAAACTCACACTCCAGGTTAGCCAGAGTCCCTCATTGACTCTCTTCAAGAGGAATCTGGATGAGTGGATGGGAGATTGTAGATTTACCCTGGGTATCACTTCTATGTCACTGTTAGAGGCACAGTATACTAACCTTGAAGAATGTCATGGCAAACTCCACTTAAAATGTGTGTTGAAAGCCAAACACACTTTGGCTAGGATTATAAATGCCCTAGGGCAGATAGCCTAGTATGAACATATGAACAGAATCACACACACCAAGTAGTACAACTGTGGTCAATGTGGAGTAATGTTTGGCAATGTCCACCCAAGTTGGTGAATACACAGCAATGTTGGACAAGCCTGGTTTAAGTAGGCCATAGCTGAACAAAATGCAACATGCTCATAGTTGCCCAACTGGCCCTTAACCAGTCTGGTCTGCTCAGTATGAACATTTAAAGCAGTGATGGGACTCAAACCCATGATATTGTGCACCATAGTGAAAGCACTGAACCAGTACACCATGACAGTATTGCAGTTTTCAGCCAGTGTGAAAGAATGTTGACAAGTCTTTGGAAACTATCCCATGAAAACCCTGCAGGCACAGCACAATCCCTATTGAGTTATGACACAAAGGAGTCTGGCAGTAAGAACACAACATGACTTCCAACACACACAGTATAAATGTCAATATTGGTCATGTTCACACAACAGCCACAAATGTAGTGGACTTCAGATCACAACATATGGAAAGATCACACTGGGCATGCTCACACACTTGGATAAATGAGACATATGTCAGGCAACAAACCATAGAAAGCCTGAACTGGGCATGCTCACACACCTAGGCCATGTCTGAGTATAGCAGTTGGCCACACATATCTGGCAGTTGTATGTGTTAAGCCAGGAACCTCCCATGAGCCAGCAATCTGCCCTGTGCACACAGTTAAATGACAACAGACACATATATTAATATACTGGAACCCTGTCATGATCAAACATGTTACGCAGATACACAAGTTGTTCATAGAAATTGGGAAAGCTACGGCAATAAAGACCTGCAAACAGTATCAGCAACAAATATTGTGCATCCCCAATATAAACATAGGTGCAGAGGTCGATACTAGACTGTCTGCTCTAGGGAATTCAGAAGCCTAGGCAGAGTGTATCTGGCATCCGCCTCCCCAGTAGAGTAGCCTACTGTGCCTCTGTAAAGTAGGTCACAGAAGGCACTCTTTAAGGCTAGTTTGCTGTGCCTCTGTCAAGCAGGGACACAGTGGAGATCCCAGGGGTGAATTTGCAATTTCCCATTCATGCAGCTGGATTTTGCTGGAAGAGGGTTGGCGAGTGGCTATGTCTAACTTTATTGGGATTCAATTCCAGAGTAAGGGGAGCCTCTGGGTAATGAATCTGTCCCTGCAGCATGTCCTATTTAGTTTTGTGCTGAGGTTTAAGTCCCTGGAGTGTGTAGCTCTAAGGGTCTTGGATGTTATGAGGTGGAGCATGTCCATTACTTCTGGGTTTGACATGGCTGTGTACGTCAGGTATATATTACCTCTGAGTAGACATTAAGCAACTGAGTAGAGCTGGAGATCCTTTAGTTGAGCTGCATAGGACACCTGTGTGTAGCCCATGATCCTCTTGGGGAGGTACTGTTGTGGACACTGTAGTTGCTGCAGGTGTTGGGTAAGGTACACCCCAAAAGAGCCATTGTAGTCAAACATGGGCCTGATGAGTGACTAGTAGAGGGCCACAATGACCTCCCATGATCTACATGCAAACCCCCATGTGATAAGGAGGGCTATATAAAGGTCTTTGCAATGACTCTGTCAATGTGATTAGCAAAGGAGAGGTTACAATCTATGTTGGTCCCCAAATCTGTAAATACATCTTCTGTACTTAATGGATTACCACTTATGTGGTGATTTGTGTGCACCTTGTTTTCCCCAAAGGGGATGACTATGCATGTCTTAGCATTTAGCACGAGGCCATGGCTCTGGCAACAAGCATCCATCTCTGTGAGACCCTTATGGAGGAAGCATGTGTCAACTGCAGTGTTGCTTATGCCCCCCAGTTAGCAGTCATCTGTGACGTCTGTTAGACATAATCCCCCCATGTTAGTCTCAACCTCAGAGAAGTACATACTGAACAGGACAGTTCCCACAACTGAGCCCAGTGAGACACCAGTTGTAACTGGTCTGGAATTGGACATGGCACCTGCAATTCTGACCATGTGGGTTCCATCCCTGAGGCAGATAGCAACACATCTAGCGATATAGGGGTTGATAGTTAAGCTGGTAAGCATATGTATGATGCCTGAGTGGGGTATTGTGTTGCAGGCTTCTGCAAGGTACAGGTAGACTGTGTGAACTACCTTGCCCTCATCCATGGCTTCAGTAACCATTTCAAATATATGAACTATGTGTAAGAGGCAAGATCTGCCCTTAACAAAGCCAAATTGTGTATGATCCACTGTCTGGGGGCTCACAATGTTTTTGATTATGACTTCCATGATAATACGCTCCATAGCTTTTTCTACCACACTAGTCAGGCTTATGGGGTGATAGTTCCTGTGGTCCATTGTTGCACCACCTTTGTGGAGTGGGAGCACTGTATCTGTATGCCATTCTCAGGGTACATATCCTGTAGTAAGGCTAAGTTGGAACAGTGACTTAATGTGAGTGTTCAGTTCTACTCAGAACTCGTGTACGACACAGCCTGGGACACCGTCCGGTCCCATACATATGCTGTGTTATTTGCTGTGGAGAGGGCACCTTTTACCTGTGCACCTGAGATGTCAGGGAGGTTACATTCATTTGGGATGGGCATCTGTACCCTTGGGGTAAGGGGGGTGTGTGTTTGTGCAGACGCTGTCTGCCAGGGTGTAGGCTATGTCCGTAGGTTTGGCATATTTTGTGCTGTTATGCAACAATTCAGAGCATATCTGGGTTGTTTCCACACATATTCCTGACATAACTAAAGAAGGCCCTGTGATTATCTGTAGTGTCTGGTTAATTTCACTGTCAAAACGTGCAAGTGATGATTATCAGAGACTATCCATGTGCAACTAACAGTGGGTAAAACTGCCTTCCAGTTTATAGCCTGCTACAGACCACCCTCCCAAACCCAGGAACCACACTCAGCCTTCCTGAGAACATTGGAAAATATGAAGGTCTCTCCAAACACCATTATATTGGGCAACTTCAAGTACCCAAACATAGACTGGGAGCATTACTCTAGCTCCAGCACCCTAGCCAAAAGGTTCCTAGAACTTATAAACTCAAATGCTATGGAACAACTTGTTACCACTCCCACAAGAGGGGAAAGCATACTGGATCTGATCATCACCAACATGGGGACTCTGTGCTCCAGACCAGAAGTGTATCCCTCACTGGTAAGATCAGACCATAAACTAATCTCACTGGATATTCACATCCCGACCCCACCTCCTGCCCAGAAAACCACAGTGAAAAACTTCTGTAAAGCAAACTTCACACTCCTCAAAACCTAGGTGGAATCCTTCAAAGCCTCCGCGCCTGTGGAAAATACGGCCCAGACCGCAGAATCCTTTATAAATGCATTCTATGAACACCTTCAGGAATGCATGGATCATGCAATCCCAGATAAAACCAAGACCCAATCCTCTAAACGCAGATGTCCTGTCTGGTGGACCCCAGCCATAAACAAACTATACAATAGAAGGAGGAAGCTACTAAATGATAGAGCAAAATCCCAAAAAGGGAAGGCATCTCTGATCAGTATTAGCAAAAAACTACGGGCACTCATAAAATCGTCTAAGGCCAGCTTCGAGAGAAAAATTGCACAGGACACTAAGGATAATCACAAGGCTTTCTTTAGTTATGTTAGGAACCTGGGTGGGAATTCCCAGATATGCTCAGAATTAGTCCAAAATGACAAAAAATACACCAAACCTACAGATATTGCCAACATCCTAGCTGACTGATTCAGCACAAACTTCTCCACCCCTCCCCACCAAAAGGGCAAATATCTATCCCAGCAGAGTGCTGCCCCCCTGACATCTCAGATGCTCAGGTAAGAGCTGCCTTCTCCAAAGCAAAAAACACATCATCAATGCGACCAGTGTCCCAGGCTGCGTCCTACATGAACTCCAAGAAGAGCTAAACCCAAACATAAAACTACTGTTCAATCTCAGCCTTACTACAGGATATGTACCCAAAGAGTGGCGTACAGCAACAGTGGTCCCTCTCCACAAAGGTGGTGCCTCAACGGATCCTGGAAACTATCGCCCCATAAGCGTGACTATCTTGGTCTGCAAAGCTATGGAAAGGATCATCATGGACCTCATAAATAAAGATATTGGGGACCTACAGACACTGGATCCTACCCAGTTCGGCTTTGTTAAGGGCAGATCCTGCCTCTTAAACCTGGTTGATTTCTTTGAAACAGTCACCAAGGCCATTGAAGAGGGGAAGGTGGTCCACACAGCCTACTTGGACCTCGCAAAAGTCTTTGATACAATACCCCACTTGGGCATTATAGATAAGCTCACCAGCTTAAATATAAACCCCCATGTCACTAGATGGGTTGCAAACTGGCTCAAGGACAGAACCCACATGGTTAGAACTGCTGGAGCCATGTCAGACTCCAAACCAGTTACAAGTGGCGTCCCACAAGGCTCAGTCCTGGGACCTCTCTTGTTCAGTATATATTTCTCGGAGGTACAGGCCAACACGGAAGGACTGTGGCTGACCAAGTTCGCAGATGACTGCAAACTGGGTGCCATAATCGACTCTCCAGCTGACACAAGCATCCTCCAAAAGGGCCTCATAGAAACAGACAACTTGTGCCAGAGCCATGGCCTCAAGCTAAATGCCAAAAAGTGTATAGTCATACCCTTTGGCAAAAACAAAGTGCCCACAAATTACCATATAGGTGGTAATCCATTAAGTACAGAAGAAGTAATTAGGGACCTGGGGAACCAAGTTGATAGCAGTCTCTCATTTGACAACCACGTGGCCAAAGTGGTTAGAAAAACATTTTATATAGCCCACCTAATCATGAAGGGATTCACATCTAGATCAGGGGAGGTCATCGTGCCTCTTTACTCATCCCTCATCAGGCCCATAATTGAGTACAATGCCCCTTTTGGGATGTACCTTACCAGACACCTGCAGCAACTGGAAAGACCCCAAATGTACTTCACCAAGAGGATCAAAGGGCTCAAACAGATGCCATATGCTGCCCGGTTAAAGAAACTCCAGCTCTACTCAGTGGCATACCGCCTGTTCAGGGGTGATCTGTGCCTGACGTATAAAGCCATGTCCAACCCGGAATGAATGGACATGCTGCACCTCAGAAAATCCAAATCCCATCGAGCTACGCGCTTGAGAGACTTGAACCTCAGCACTGAAATAAATAGGACATGCTGGAGGGACAGATTCATAACCCAGAGGCTCCCTTCACTCTGGAATAAAATCCCAGTCCAGGTTAGGCAGAGTCCCTCATTGACTCTCTTCAAGAGGAATCTTGATTAGTGGATGGGAGATCGTAGGTTTAACCCGGGTATCACTTCTGTGTCACTGTTAGACAGAGGCACAGTATACTAACCTCAAAAAGGGCATAGCAAAATTAATTTAAAATAGGTGGTGAAAGCCAAACACATTCTGGCTAGGCTTATAAATGCCCTAGGGCAGATAGTCTAGTATGAACCTATGAACCTATATGAGGGATTGAAGTGTCTTGGCAATACTGTTCAGAGATGTCCTCCCTCTGTGGGATATTGCTCTGTTATGTAGTAGCTTCCTCCTTCTGTTGTACAGCTTATATATGGCCGGGGTCAACCAGACAGGTCTCCAGTTTTAGAGGAGTCATGGTTTTATTTGGGATAGCATGATCAATGCATACCTGCAGGTGCTCATACAATGCGTTTGTAAAGGATTCTGCAGATTGGGCTGTATTATCCTGCAGCACGGGGCCTTTGAAGTATTCCACCCCAGTCTTCACAAGTGCAATGTCTGCTTTTGAGAAATTCTTTACAGTGATTTCCTTGGCTGGGGGTGGGGATGGGATATGGATGTCCAGGGAAAGTCGTTTATGGTCTGATCTTAACAATGAGGGTTCTACCTCTGGTGTGGAACATAGAGTCCCCATGTTGGTGATTATCAGGTCCAATATGTATTCCCCCTTGTGGGTGTGTTGACTGGTTGTGCCGTAGCACATGGATCCACAAATTATAGTGGCTTTAGGGTGATGTTGTTGAGGGCCTGAGAAGTATCCCCAGTAAATATTTTTGTACATGAAGTCAACCACTATAATGGTGTGTGTGAAGACCTTCATATCCTACACTGCTCCCAGGAAAGCCGAGTGTGGTTCCTGGGTATGGGGGGGGGGTGGTCTGAACTACACACCAAACCAAAAGGCAGTTTTGCATAATGGTAGTTGTATATGTATGGCCTGTCATGCTTAGTGCAGTGGTACCAACCCAGAGGTGTGTGTATCTGTGATGTATATGGATACACACCCTACTTGTGTTGCCTGTTACAAGTCCTGTGGTCACGAAGCATGGTATAGAACATAACCTGGCAGTGCCAGTGTGCATATGTGACCCTGAACTAGGCGTCTGTTAATGCACAGATATTGTTATCCCCATACTGAGGGATAGTAAAAGATGTACATTCCTCTTTGGAAAGACTGATGATGTCAGCACCCTATAAATACAGCAGGAGAAGCTACTCCATCCAGTAATGCGAATAGCGTGCTGTGCTAATGTGTTTCTCTCAAGTCTCATAACATAGTTAAGTAGGAGTTTGAATCCTGCAAATGCTGTGTGTGGGGTGGCAGGGGGGTGTGTATGTATGCAATTCTCTGTGAAAGGAATGGCCTTTTTGAGGACTGAGATAACACACTAAAAGATGTACATTCCTCTTTGGAAAGACTGATGATGTCAGCACCCTATAAATAAAGCAGGAGAAGGGAAGTCATCCAGTAATGCGACTAGTGCACTATGCTAATGCGTTTCTCTCAAGTATCATAACATAGTTAAGTAGGGGTTTGAATCTTGCAAACACTGTGTGTGTGTGGGGTGGCAGCGGGTGTGTATGTATGCAATCCTCTGTGAAAAGAATGGCCTTTTTTGAAGACTGGGATAACACACTAAAAGATGTACATTCCTCTTTGGAAAGACTGATGATGTCAGCACCCTATAAATACAGCAGGAGAAGAAAAATCATCCAGTAATGTGAACAGTGCACTGCACTAATGTGTCTTTCTCAAGTAGCATAACATAGTTAGGTAGGGATTTGAATCCTGCAAACACTGTGGGGGTGGCAGGGTACTGTGTATACATGCAACTCTCTATGAAAGAAATGGCCTTTTTGAAGACTGGGATAACACACTAAAAGATGTACATTCCTCTTTGGAAAGACTGATGATGTCAGCACCCTATAAATACAGCAGGAGAAGGGAAAGCATCCAGTAATGCAAATAGCGTGCTGTGCTAATGCATATCTCTCAAGTATCATAACATAGTCAGGTAGGGGTTTGAATCCAACAAATGATATGTGTGTGTTTGTCAATGTGTTGTGTGTTTTGTTTTTATTATTGTATGACATATTATTATAACAGTAATTTCAATGCACACATCAGGTATGTGTGTGCCACATACAGATATGTACCTGTGACCTTTAATAGTTCCTATGTGTGAAGCCTGCCTCATATGATTACAGTTGTTACCTTTGTCAGCAGGGACATCTCTGTAAATCAGTCACAGTTGGGAGGTCTGGCCTCTTACCTATTCAAATATGGCAGTGTTTATCATGCTCTGATACTGTGTGGGGTTTGTAAGGTGTTACTGTAACATTATTACCTACTAGCATGGCTGTTTCTCTTATCACACTAATGTAATGCAATTCCACAAGAATTGCCAGTAAAGATACACAGAACAAGCTTTGTGTAATGGCCTTCCTATTTTCCCTTTACATTCACTCCTTGTATTTCATGATAAATTTCTTTCAGCACCAAGTTCTTGTATATCAGCTGTGGCTCAGTGGTAATGCATGTCATCGAATGTTTTCAAGGTCTGGGGTTCGAGACTAACAGGGGTATTTTATTTTGCTGATGAGCAGACTACAGGCCTTGTCATACAGCGTGACTCAGGCACTTTTAAGCAGTTGTAAGCAGGTTTGCATGAGTTTGCGCGGTGCTTAGCTAAGCGCACACGAGTGCACATCCGCTGACTACTGCTTAAAAGTGCTTACTCCCGCTAACACCCGAACTATTTTCTTTTAAAGAAAAGAAAATAGGGAAATAGGAAAGTGGTGAAAAAGTGGGCACAAAGAGGGTGGGACAGTAGGAAAACAAGCTCGGGATGTGCAGGAAGGGTGTAAGGAAGGCCCATAGCTGCCCAATTCTTTACCAGCAACAGCTGTGCATATGTTAGAAATTTAGAGTGACATTTGACACCTTCCACCCCTGAGAGAGGGGTGAAGACAACAAAATATGCTGTACAGCCAATTGTAATTATCAGTTTACATGTCCAGCAGACATGTATGCAAAATGGGCAGCTATGTATGGGGTGTAATTTTTTTGTGGGAACAGAGTACCCTTTTTTATTTTTTTTTCAGGTGAGAGTGGAATGTGAGGTACAGGAAGTAGGTATATTTGGGGACGTAGGTTGGGGAGCTTAACAGACAAACAAGATGCATACAGGGGTGGATTATGACACATGTGGGGGGTAACCACAATTGACGGGGACGAATGTTTGGATATCACAAGCCCATGGGCCCACAGATGGCAACAGTGGAACTGAGATCCCCAACCATGGGCAGTTACCACTGCGCCTTCACAGCCCAGGTCGGGGCTGTGCTGGGGGCTGGATAGGATGGGCAGGCACACCTGTGAGTTGCACCACTCTCACCTCAAGCTGGCATAGGGGATCAGTCACAGAACGCCTGATCTCACTACGCACCACAGACGGGACTGTATGGAGGGTGAGTGGAGGCTCTCCTCTGGCCATGCTTGCAGAGGGGGAATGGGCCCCATCTCCATCCCCCATCCCCTGCAGTGCTTCCACCTGAAGGTAGCACAGGGCCACCGGAGGAGGAGGCCCCGGCCTGGGCACTGGTGCCAGGTGCACTCGCCAGCTGAGGTGGGAGAGGTGGGTCCGCTGGAACCCGTCTTCCCTGTTGTCCTATGTTTAGCAGTATTTTATGGCATTTTGGGTTAGTAACAAACACCATTCAAAATTAGTTGTAACAGCATGCATCAGTATTCCCATTAACCAAACACACATGAATTCCGAACATTGAGCAGCAAGCATAACACATGCATATTTAGAACAACAGTGGACATTCCAACAGCATGCAGAGTTGATTGGTGGCAATAGGCCATCAGGTTTGGATATGTGAACAGGGCACATGCATCAACGTGCATGCAGATATGTATAAACCAACAGGACAAATGTCCATGGGAATTAATTGTGAATACACATACCCAGTTTGGTGTGGAATGGCATAATTTGTGAAAATAGGGTAGGGTGGAGAAATATTACATTAACAACTTAAACTACCTATACATATACTGTACATTCCTAGTAGATGCAGATATATATCCCCTACATGTATTAGTACAGTTTCCTGTATGTAACCTTAGGAATGTTGGTGATGGGGATGTTACTGTTACATTAATATACATTCCATTTTTATTCATATATGTTCATATCTGGCTGTGTTCAGGTAAAGCATCCTGCTACATTTGATTTATATGGGTCTAGACAACTGTGGATGTTCAGCATTTCATACAACCATACTATCTCCATAATGCAAGGGTACAGCAACATATACAAATTGTGGGACAGACACAGTCCAGGTTCTGTACTTTATTAAAGACATTTCACTCTTTGATTGTGGCTGTCTCATTCATTTCATTATGTACTGCATGCAGTATACCTTTATTCCAGACTTCTTACACCTTTATTGGTAGCTTCAAACTGTTTCTCACACTCTCTCACTTATTTTATATTTACATTTCAGGATGGTACTTAATTCTAGGCTTTATTAACATTTATTACTGGGTTACAACAATCCTTTCCAGTTGACTCACTGGCAAGGGATGGAGATATAACGGGGTTATTACAACCCATGTGTTTTGAAAAGTGCTGGTCAGTGAATGGGTAAATTAGTAACTGATTTGTGGCTCAGCCAGTGAGAACAATTCAGTTATTTGTTGTTTGCGGTGTATGTTTTGTGACTGTTCCACCATTTGTTTTCCTTATGCAGGTTCTTGTCTCACACCTGTAATAATTACTCAGTCCATCCCAAATATTGCAGTTACTACTGGTTATTCTACAAGTCAGACTTTTTACTGATGGTACACCACTTTTGCAACATCTCTTAGAAACATGTAGTCATTTGAAGCCAGAATCTGTTACTGATTTAACTTGCTTTCAAAGAATGCCAAAGAAAAATTAATGAAGTATACAGTAGGCCTATAACAATATATTAATTCTTTACCTATCAAAATCAGAATTAATTAGGATAAAACACCAAGTGATTTGATATTAACCCAGTATATTTTGTAAATACTTATTGGCATTGCTATCATTGTCATCCACTTTTTTTAAAAATGCATTCAATAATTTCCTTAACCTCTTTTGCTGTCTGTCAAAATATGAATCAGTCTGAATATATCAATACTAAACCAAGAACCAAAACACAAACAGGTAGACCAAATATGAGGCAAGAAGAATATACCAGTACAACCAAGCACGACCAGTCAGCAGTTCTCCATAATAGTTTAATTATATATATCCAGAATAGTGCTTAAACTTTTCTGGATATATATAATTAAACTTTTGTGGAGAACTGCTGACTATTTGCACTATTTGTGCATGCTGTTACCTTAAGATGAATTAATACTATTGTACCTTTACATTTCTGCTACTACATGCAAACAAAAGCTAATGACACTTGTCATGCTTCCTTGCGACAGTCATAATTGATAACCATGCCATGTGTTGGTAACTACCATGGACATGCATACATATTAGAATATCAGCATACATATTAGAATATCAGCTGGAATTACCTGACCTTTTGGGATGGACTTATCAGCTGTAACAGCTAAAAAAAAAAAAAAAGAAGAAGTGTATATAATGATTAATGCCCCATTACTTACAAAGGAAAAACAGTGCTCGACACGATGATTTTTTTTTAATTAAACAAGACAACTAATCAGAAACTAAACCAACATATTTGACAAGTTAAACTGTTAAAATGGAACATGTTTAGATTTGTGCACCACTGTATGCTGGGATGTTTCAGTCAAAACATAAAAACCATCATCATCATCAGCCCCCTTTTTCCCATTTTTTCTACATGGGGTCAGGGTATCATGTTAAATGTCACCAGCTCTCTTGATTCAGTGCCACACTGCTGCCTTCTTCAACACTCATGCATGACTGTCGCAGATCTTCTTTCACACAATCCATCCACCTTTTTGCTGGACATCCTCCTTCCTCTTACCATCTTCCTGTCTGTCCCAAATCTTCCTCACCAGATTGTCTTCTGCTTTTCTACACATGTGCCCAAATCACCGTAATCTGTTCTCTTTGATCTTTTCTTCAGTTGGAGCTACTTTTGCTTCTGTTCTTATGTCCTCATTTCTTTGTCTGTCCCACAGTGTGCATCCTACCACCTTTCTCAGGCACTTCATTTCCATTACCTCTAGTTTCTTCAACTGTTCTGCCTTTACTGCCCAGGTTTCTGTACCATACAGTAGTACTGGTCACACCACTGTCTTGTACACCTTACTTTTCAGCTTCTTTGGTATTCTTCTGTCATAGACTACACCTGATACTCTACGCCAGTTTAGCAAAAAAATACAGTGATGTGGACCACCAGGCTAAAACATAGAAACTTTTATTGTTACATAAAGTTGATTAGCGCTTTTGGGAATCAACAGACTTTTGTTCAATTTGGATTAAATCAAAATTTAAGGAGGTTATTCCCCAGGTACAAAGAATACTTAGAGATAGAGGGGTGATTTTTTTGACTAAGTTGTTTAAGTTCTCAGAGTCATTATTAAGCACTGAACAGATTCTGATGGTCACACTGGATGTGAAGAATCTGTTTACAGTGATACCTAATACCTATGGAATACAAGCTATGAAAAAGATACTAGGAATAAATAACTTTTTTAGTAGTGAAGTTGTTTTTCTGATCACCTGTTTATTGGAATTAGTCCTGGAGAATAAAATTGTTATGTTTGGTTCTAACTATTATTGGCAGAAGCAGGGGGTAGCCATGGGCACCCCCTGTGCAAACTCATACACCAATTTAGTATTGGCCCAGTGGGAGGATGATGTGTTGATTAAGGGAGAAAATTTGTGGAAACAGTCTGTCATTTTTATGGTCATTTTGTGGACGACATTTTTCTTTTATGGAAGGGCACAGAGGGCTCCCTAAATGAGTTTTTAAGCTACCTTGAGTGTACTACAGACTTCCTTAGATTTACCTTGAATTATTCAATGTCACATATAGACTTTCTTGATGTGGGTCTAGAACGCACCCCATTTGGTTTTAAGACTAATGTTTTTCGAAAAGAATGTTGGAAAAATGTTATGATAACTAAGGATAGTATGCATCCGGGCCATATTACTAATAATATAATTAATGGGCAGGCACTTAGATTATCCAGGTTACACATGGATGAAATAGAATTTCAAGATGAAATGAATAAGTTTTCTCTTAGACTTAAAACAAGAGGGTATAAACATAGGGAGATAGAACAAGGAATAACAAACGCTGTACAACAAAGGAAGGGGGTAGGGGCTACCTGGTTTTCTGAGCAAGGGGTAAGTAAAAAGGAAAAAAGTTAAGATATATAGTAGGGGGCAACAGCATGATAAGGCTGGTAGTAAGGTGAACCTATACCTAACCTATGGTAATAATAATAAGCAAGTTTGTGATGTTATTAGGAGAAATTGGAGGATTTTAAAAACAGATGATGGGTTGAGAGATATAGTAGGTGACAGACTGAGGTTTATATATAAAAGGAAACAAAATTTTAAATACATTTTATGTGATAGAGACCCCTTTAGAAAAGCTGGCAGTTTAACATCTTACAGTAACAGGAAAGGAATGTAGCCCTCCCGAAATTGAAAAGCATGTACATATATAAGTAAAGAGCAAACTTTTGTTCACCGGTAACAGGAAAAGCATACTGTTTGTAATACACAGCTACTTGTAATACTGAGAATGTAATATATTTAGCTAGATGTCAATGCTGCTTATCCTTTTATGTAGGGAAGACTAACTGTAAATTCAAGGTTAGAATTTTTAAACACCTTCCAGATATTAGGTTAAAATGGGAAAATAATGCTTTATTTCAACATATTAAGGGTAATGAGGGGCATTATTTTTCCTTTCAAGTCTTGCAATTGATAAAAATTAATCCTAGAGGGGTGGATGTTAAGAACCTTACTGAATTCCATGAGGTAAAGTGAATTATAATACTAGGGGCAGATTGGTCCCCTGGTCTAAATATTTAGGTACCTTTAAAGCCTATTTTAAATAGGTATAGACCTAACATTTAGAACTTTTTAAATTTTAATTGTTTTTAGAATTTGATTGGATGACTGAGCGTATTTAATTTTGATTGTATTGCTATGGCTTTTTTCTGAAGAAGGGATTGATTCCCGAAAGTGCTAACCAACTTTGTGTAACAATAAAAGTTTCTACATTTTAGCCTGGTGGTCCACATTGCTGTATTTTTTGCTAAACTAATTTTTGCATTAGTGGACCTTTAGCTTCTGACTGGTCAGTTTCAGTTTTTATACTCTATGCCAGTTGGCTGCAGACCCTCTGATTCTAGCTTTGACCTCTTCATTCAGACTACCCTTCTCCTCAAATACCCCTCCCAGATACTTGAAGCTGTCTTCTTGTTCCACTATCTTCCCTTCTATCTTGACTCTCAGCTTCTTCTGATTTCCCCAATTTGCTGTCATTACCACTGTCTTATCTGTGCTTAGTTTCATCCCATGTGCCTTCAGGTATTCATTCCATTCTCCTATCCTTTGCTGAAGTTCTAGCTCAGAGTCTGCCTGTACTGCCACATCATCTGCATACAGCAGCTTTGTTGATCGCCTCCAACTTGTTTGCTAATGTAGTCCATCACCAGTATGAACAGCAGTGTGCTCAGAGCTGAACCCTGATGTGCACCCCCACCCACTGGGAACCCCTCTGTGAGTCCGAACACTGTTTGTACTTGAGTCATTGGGTCCTTGTACATAGCCTGCACTAATTCTACCAATGTTTGTGGGACTTCAATACACTGCAGTACTGCCCAGGTCAGTTTTCTTGGGACCTCGTCATATGCTTTCTCCAAATCTAAGAATGCCCAGCTGGACTCTCTCCTCATCTCTAGCTTCTTCTCAAGTATCTGTCTCAATGCAAACATTGGGTCAATTGTGCTGCATCCTGATCTGAATCCAAACTGCTCATATCCCATCTTACATTCTACTGCTCTGCGTATCCGTTTATCAATCACCCTCTCCAGGACTGTCATGCAATGTGATAGGAGTTTGATGCCTCTATACTGCCCACAGTTGTGTATGTCCCCTTTGTTCTAGTACACTGGCATGACTATGCTTATTCTCCAGTCATCTGGGATATGCCTTTCTCTCCACATTGCTATTAGCACCCTCAGGAGCCATTTCTCCCCTATCTCGCCCAGCATCTTTATCATATCCGCTGTGACCTCATTTGAGCCTGCTGCTTTCCCAGATTTCATCTTCCTTAGTGCTGTTCTTACTTCTTCTAGGGTGAGCTCCTCCTCTTCTCTCATCGTAGGCTATATCTGGGGCAGTACAGCTTCTGTGGGTTTTTTTTCATTCAGAAGCTACTGGAAATCCTTCCATCTGTCTTTGATGTCCTCTGAACTGGTGAGCAGGTTGTTGCTGGCATCCCTTATGAAGATGTCTGACTATCTTCTTTATCTTTCTGTCTTTGCCTAGCGACCTGATATAGTTTCTTTGTGCCCCTTACTGAGTCACTTTCCAGAAGTTGGTAGGGTGCCTCCTATGCCCTATTCTTTGCTATTGCAACTTCTTTCTTAGCTTCTTTGTTAGCCAACTAGTAATCCTTCCTAGCCCGGTCAGTGTTTTTCTATCTCCCACTTCTTTCTGCACTCCTTCTTTCTTTTGATGACTTCCTGGACTTCTGCATTCCACCATCAGCTTTCCTTATAGGTTCATAGGTTCATAGGTTGGTACTAGGCTATTGGCGTTAGGGCCTATGCAAGCCTAGCCATAACAATTCCCTGGATATTCCTTCCCATAATATTTACTTCTCTTGACCCCTGTCTAGCAGGGTGACTGACATGATCCTCGGGGTGAATTTCTATCTCCCATCCAATCATCAAGGTTCCTTTTAAAGAGGGCCAGTGAGGTGCTCTGCTTGACATGCATGGGCAGTCTATTCCAGAGTATGGGGAGTCTCTGGGTCAGGAACCTATCCCTCCAGCATGTTTAGTTCATTGTGCTGACAAGATTTAGATCCCTGGAGTGTGTGGCTCTGAGGAATTGGGATTTATTTAAGTGGAGCATGTCCAACAGCTCTGGGTTTGACATGGCCTTGTATGTTAAGCAGAGATCGCCTCTGAGTAGACGATATGCCACAGAGTATAGCTGGAGATTTTTTAGACGATCAGCATATGGCATCTGTTTTAGGCCTGTGATTCTTTTAGTGAGGTATTTATGTGGTCTTTCCAGCTGTTGCAGATGTCTTGTGAGGTACATACCAAATGGGGCATTATACTCTATAATGGGTCTAATGAGGGCTGAGTACAGTGGGACAATGACCTCCTTTTTCCTAGATGAAAAGCCATTAGTAATGAGGTGTGCCACATAGAAGGATTTCCTGACTGTTGTGGTGATGTGGTTATCGAAAGTGAGACCACTGTCCACCTGTGTCCCTAAGTCTGTCATCACACTTTCAATGTTTAGTGTCCTGCCACCTATGTGGTAATTCATGGGTACATGTTTTTTTCCAAAGGGGATAACTATCCATTTCTTGGCATTAAGCTTGAGCCCATGGCTCTGGCACCAGGCATCTGTTTCTGTAAGGCCCTTTTGTAGAATATCAACATCATTTGGGGATTCAATAATGGCTCCCAGTTTGCAGTCATCTGTGATCTTTGTTAGCCAGAGTCCCTTAGTGTTGGCCTGTACTTCAGAGAAGTAGATGTCAAACAAGAGTGGTCCCAGGACTGAACCCTGAGGTACTCCATTTGTCACTTGTCTGGAGCTGGATTTTAAGTCGGCTACTTTTACAGTCTGGGTTCTGTCAGTAAGCCAGTTGGCAACCCATCGAGTGATGTAGGGATTTATGCCCAGCTTAGTAAGTTTATCTATGATTCCAAAGTGGGGGATGGTGTTGAAGGCCTTGGCAAGGTCCAGATAGGCTGTGTGGACTGCCTTACCCTCGTCCACAGCTCTGGAGACTGATTTGAAGAAGTCAATCAGATTCAGGAGACAAGATCGGCCCTTCACAAACCCAAACTGGGTGGGGTCCAGTGTTTGAAGGTCACCAATGTCTTTGTTTATAAGTTCCATGATAATGCGTTCCATGCCCTTGCAGATCAGGCCTGTCAGACTGATGGGACAGCAGTTCCCGGGATCCAAGTCGGATCTTCCCTTATGTACCTTATTTCCATAAAAGGCTCGGCCACATATCTTTTCTGTAGTCCTAACACATGCTGTTTTTAGGCGCTGCCATTCTTCTTCAACTCCACCTATTTTCTCCTCTTCTTGGAGTGCTAAAGCCCTGAGTAATTCCTTGAACTGTTGTACTTTCTCTCCAGTCAACTTCCAGGTCTTCAGCTTGGTCTCTGTTGACCTTACAGCCTTCTCTGACCACTGCTTGCAGCTGATTGTGGCAACTAGTGGTTTATGCTGTGGGCCGACTGCATCACTGGGGATGAATTAAATATAAATATTGTAACATGAGCTTTCCAATCCAATAATATATGCATTGCCAAACATTCATAAAGACAGTCTACATCCCTCTTTAACACCTGTTATATCCAGCCTTGGTGATGTGACTGAACCTATTTCTGTTATGCTAGATAGCTTTTAAAAACAGTTACTCTATTTCTATCATTTATGAAAGACATTGGACATTACTGAAGAGCATAAATTCTGTTAAATATGAATAAGGTGATTTATTAGTTACTGCAGATATAAATATATACATTTCCATCAGACATTACTATGAACTAAATATGCTTTCCTTTTGGCTATCAAAATATTTTTCATTTTACCATTCTCATATAACGGCATAGCATAGTGGCTGGATAGCATGTAAAGTCAAATATATAGATTCTTGTTTAATGGTAGCATGTAAATGCAACTTTCAGAAACAGCCATAAGGGCTGCAGTAGCCTCATTTTATGCCAATGTATTTATAATAAATTGTGAGGAATAATATCTGTAAAAGTCTAAAATGTTTAAATATATAAAAATGTACAATGCCTCATATATATATTATTATTTCACATTCCTCATGAATTTTTAAATGACTTTCTATCATTAATAACATGTCTAGTTTTCTTGTTTATTTATTTATAGTAATATTAAACTGTCTTATTTAGAGCCAGAAGACTATAGTCTTGGCACAACTATCTCCCTTCTTATGTAAGAACATTATTCTGAAGAGGCAGTTTGAAGTAATCTCCAGTAATTTTAAATGGAATTTTGTTTTTATATCAGGTAATGTAGATTTATCAAGCAGAGTTCAGGGTCCCAGTTATCCCAGTTGCTTGATTAACATTACTTACTATAAAGTTATAAGTAAAACAATGGGTGAAGGAGTGTATACTGAATTATATGGTTCTTGGTGAGGAATCCAAGATCCCTTAGAAAACAGGTTTCTACATATAAATGAAAAGAAATTTGTGGGCATGCCAGACATTACTGATATTAGGCAAGCCCATTAGTTATAATGTATGAATAATAATTTTATTAAAGATATTAGTTGGAGATGCTGCAATGGCTTGCATAGTGGGAAAATAGCCAGAGTTTTTTTTTTTTTAATCATTACCAACAAATAAGGGTTGGATTATCAAGAAGTCAACTAAGGACATTGCCCAGCCTAATGGAACTTTTAAATGAAGTGGATGTAGAGCTTGTCCTTATATTTTATTTAAGGATAGTTTTACAGCATGAGTACAAACAAATTGCATTTTTAGATTAGATGTTATTTTACTTATATATGGCTGTTTATGGATGTTAAGCTTTTTAGATAGGAAACATTGAGGTTCATGGGAATGTATAATGGAAAATGTGTATGACATAATAGAAATATGAAGAATGCATCAGCAAAACAGATGATAGAATAGAAATGCCAGTTAGGTTTTACGTTTTGTGTAGTGCAAAACGTTTACATAAATGAATGTAGTGGGGATAGTTCTAACAGAGCTCTAGAGTATAAAATTAAGTGGAAAATGTATTGTGTGTCTGTGGTGCACCAGTTCTCAGTAACAAATTCTCTCTTGCATTCATTTGGTATATTTATCATGATTTCATTGGTTTGTTAAAATTAACTGATGGTGAATTATCATACTTAGGGAAGTTGTGTAAGTGACTTTGCAACCTTGATGAAGCACTGACTGTGTGAAACATTCCTTGGGTATATCTTAACAAAAATGCTTATATCACAAAGGCAACAGTATGTGTTTATTTTTACATAACAGTTTGCTGAATGTTTAGTCTGCATTTTGTACTTAATTCTGAAGCCATTCTTGTCCAGTTGATTAGCGATTAAAATTAAACAAGCAGAGTACTGCCTACGAGATAACAGACAGTTCCTGTTCTCATTGCCTTCTATCTTTTACCATTCTTACTCTGTAGTGACCATCTCAAATGCTATGCAGATTTTCCCTAGTTTATTCCTCTTTCTCTTTACTGTTAATTTTATTTCTTTATTCTCCTATTTTATCAAAACTCATTTTCTCATTCATTCCCATTGTCTGACCATCCAGCTTCTCACCTCTTCTCCTCTCTTCCTTGTCCAGTACAAACTCATTTTCTATTTAGAAAAGTGAATTAATTTTCTAAGATCTGCAATTTCCAAATTTTCAAATGTTTCTATTTACTCCCAGGTCAGGCATTAGGTCTTTATCCCTTTTTGTACCTTAAATGATAACTTGGACATTAGAGACTGGTCAGTGTATGTGGTTTAACATAAGGATTAATAAAAAGTGCAGAGCTGGTCTATATTTTAACAAGATATTTATATGAGGGCTTTTCTAAGAACATAATTCAAGGAGATAACTGTGATATGCCTATGGTACTGTCCCCCCACACACACCACTGCATGTCTCAGCATCCAAGAAATGTGTCAGCTTGGGTCTTTTGTCCACCCAGAAAACATTTACATCTATTCTAAAGTTTTCCCAATAAAACATGCCCAATAATCTTGCACACTAGAAAAGCAAGACCACGAGTTAGCTTCATTGAGCAGGGGCTTATCTAACAGCTGTTAAAACTGCATTTACGCTAATAATGTCATGTGTTACAATTAATTCAGTTCAGTTACCATACACCTTTCTCAGTAAATGCATCTTCTAATCTGGTGATATGCATAAACATTCCTCTCAACTGTACAGATTTTCCCAGAATGTCCAAATTTTAGCCTCATATTTTTGGTCCATTGTTTTCATAAAATTTTTGTTTTCTGCCAAATTAGTGGCAAATAATTAAAGACTGAAGTAAGAAAATAATGACAGACATTTGATTTGCAGACTTCATATCATTCAGAAAATTCATGTTAATGAAAAAAATGCTTTTCTATCAACTTTTTAAGTTTGTAAGAACACTATATTTAAAAATTGTCCATATTTCTAGGCCTTTGTCCCACTTTTATTTATGGCTTTGTCCAGATTTCTTGCTCTAAGGGGTTGAGAGGTATATGCATAAATATAATTTCCACCTCTCTTTCTCTTTCTAACTTTTCAGTACTTTCAAAAATAACTTCACTCTCACAAATGCATTCTCATTTTCTAACTGTCCAAAAGGAAAGCTGATAAAAAACAAACCATTGCAGTATGTAGTACTAGCTTTTCCTTTAAATATCTATTCTGTCTGGAAGTTTAACACCATGTACTTTGTTGTGGCTCCCTTGGTAAGAACCATGCTGTGTAGATGAACACATCTAATACCTTCTATCCCCTTTTACATTTTTTTTTCAAAATAAACCAAAATATCAGCAATCCAAAATAACTAGAGAAGCTGTTTACTGAACCTGCCACAATAAACTCTTTCATCTGTGTAACACCATAATTCATCATATTGAAGCAACATCATTCAAATTCTTTTTAAATAATGAAATTAAAGTGTATCATTAAAGATGTCATCATCTAATATCAGAATCCAAAAAATCTAACAACCATAAACTGAATACTTTATTTGCATGTCATGAAAACTTAATAAAAATATTAAAAAAAAAGAGGTACACATATCTGAATGGTGTACACAGTTTGAATATCTATAGCAACATTAACACAATAGTACTGTTGTTATTGCATTCCTTGTTATTTTTT
Organism: Protopterus annectens; assembly: GCF_019279795.1. NCBI lineage: Eukaryota > Metazoa > Chordata > Ceratodontiformes > Protopteridae > Protopterus > Protopterus annectens. The sequence goes on from NC_056739.1 coordinate 1,868,116,239, forward strand.
TATTTTTTTTCTACTTACTTGTTGTGGATTTTTGGTGAGCTTAGCTCTTATCCAAGTTAAGTTTGGTGTAGAGCAGATATATACATTTATTGATGTTTTTTCTCAGCTGGGTGGAGCAAAATGTCTATGTACTTTATGTAGCTTCTGGAAATCTTGATATGTTGCCTACCCTTATCATATTTTATTATGCCTCATCTTTTCCTCTCACCTGATGTATTAATAACTTTTATTGCATAGCCCCACCTACTCTATGTGAGTGTCACTGTAGCTGGACAGACCTTGATGAGTTAATTCATTAGGTGGTTCTCCTTACTTCGTGGGAAGTAGGTGTTGCAGTGACCTGAACAACAAGGATGTTATAGGGAGCAGCAGACAGAATGTTGGAAAACATTGCTCTGTAGCAGACAATCAACATCCTTAACAAGGGAAGTGACATGCAGTGATATCAATGCACCCAGTGTCTGCATTTACTAACCACACACAGCAAATTTGTCACTACCTTTTACAAAGAGTTGGCCTGTAAAGCTTCTGGTCTCTACCAGATGTCAAGCCACCAATGTTTCTTTCAAACCCCTTTCCAAATAAGAGGAGACCTGGCTGTCAGCTGCTTTGTCCTACTCTCCCTCCTCCATTGACTTTTCTAGTCTTCTAAGTCCATTCTCAAACTCTGGTCAGCAGTGGTATTTTATGCCCATCATTTCAAATTTATGATTCTTTCACAAAAAACAAACCTCTACAGTAAGTGTTTGTCTTTCCTCAGTATAATATTCCTTCAAGCACAGCACTAATCTTTTTAATATGATTTATTTAAGCATTTCACATAGGTAAACTAAACTGAAAAACAAATAATATCTTTTTATAAAAACAACATATTTGAATGTGTTTGTCTTAAGCTGACTGAAAAATACAGCACATTATTCATTAAGCTTAATCTGGCAAGAGGGAACATTAGCAGGTTGAAACTAACAAATACCAGATCCAAGAAATGAAAACAACCAGACAGTAATAAATTTTAATGGTTAAATGCTTTCTTCAAGCATATATCACAGACTTCTTCAGGACAATTAAATCACTGTACACTACTCATTTAAAAAAAACTTCCAAATAAGTCATATGCTATACAACCACCAATCAAATTGAGTGCAAGCTAAATATATACACCTTCAAAGCTTAATAAAATTAAAATGAGTTAAAGGAATCCTTGTAGCAGGTAAATAGAAACCTAAAAACATTGTCTGAGCTGTAAAACTCAGCTGAAAAACAATTTTCTACACAATAAAATAAATAAAGTCATTTTTAACAATGAAACGCATGAACTTAAAAATAATTAATAACCAAAAACTTTAAACAGTGTATGAGCGTAATGTCAAAATACTATGTAAATAAATCTTATCATTCAAGCCTGCATAAACGCACGTATTTAGCCTGATCTGCCATTTCAACTCCACAGCCTTAACCCAATCAACCCAAGGACCCCCCTAGGGTTGTTAATAACCTGATCAATCCCCATGAATTCAAATCTGTGCCATGGATTTCTTTCAACATGTTTGTAAAGTGTATTATTAATGTTCTGGTTTCTATGATCAATTTCAACAATTGGCTTAAGTACTGGTGTCATTCAAAGGGGATCCAATGCCTGTCAGCTTGGGAAGATATGCTCGACAAGCCACAATGCTTTGCTAGGGACGGCTTGCACCGGTCACCCCTGGGCTTTCGGATATTGGCAAAGGCTCTTGCTACCCCCATAGTGCCTTTTTTAGGCAAGGCTCAAAAGACAAACCCACCTCCATAGGTATCACAAGGGATAAGAAACTAAGAGTAATGCTACTCAACGCCAGAAGTCTAAACCTCAAGATGCACACACTCAAAACTCTCCTTAGCATGGAGAACATCGATATCTGTGCAGTAACAGAAACCTGGTTCAGGGCTCCCGAGAGCACCCCAGCACTACCAGGTTATACCTCATACCATGCTTTTCGGCCCCAAAACTTGGACTGAACCACAAAAGGAGGGGAGTATCGATATTCATCAAAGATACCCACACCTCCAGGTTGGTGGCAAAGCACGAAGCATCAGAGACTATCCATGTGCAACTAACAGTGGGTAAAACTGCCTTCCAGTTTATAGCCTGCTACAGACTACCCTCCCAAACCCAGGAACCCCACTCGGCCTTCCTGAGAACACTGGAAAATATGAAGGTCTCTCCAAACACCATTATATTGGGCAACTTCAACTACCCAAACATAGACTGGGAGCATTACTCTAGCTCCAACACCCTAGCCCAAAGGTTCCTAGAATTTATAAACTCAAATGCTATGGAACAACTTGTTACCACTCCCACAAGAGGGGAAAACATACTGGACCTGATCATCACCAACATGGGGACTCTATGCTCCAGACCAGAAGTGTATCCCTCACTGGTAAGATCAGACCATAAACTAATCTCACTGGATATTCACATCCCAACCCCACCAACTGCCCAGAAAACCACAGTGAAAAACTTCTCTAAAGCAAATTTCACACTCCTCAAAACTGAGGTGGAATCCTTCTAAGCCCCCAGGCCTGTGGAAAATACAGCCCAGACCGTAGAATCCTTTATAAACGCATTCTATGAACACCTTCAGGAATGCATGGATCATGCGATCCCAAATAAAACCAAGACCCAATCCTCCAAAGGCAGACGTCCTGTCTGGTGGACCCCAGCCATAAACAAACTATACAATAGAAGGAGGAAGCTACTAAATGATAGAGCAAAATCCCAAAAAGGGAAGGCATCACTGATCAGTATTAGCAAAAAACTACGGGCACACATAAAATTGTCTAAGGCCAGCTTCGAGAGAAAAATTGCACAGGACACTAAGGATAATCACAAGGCTTTCTTTAGTTATGTTAGGAACCTGGGTGGTAATTCCCAGATATGCTCAGAATTAGTCCAAAATGACAAAAAATACACTGAACCCACAGACATTGCCAACATCCTAGCTGACAGGTTCAGTGCAAACTTCTCCCCCCCCCACCAAAAGGGCAAATATCTATCCCAGCAGAGTGCTGCCCCCCTGACATCTCAGATGCTCAGGTAAGAGACGCCCTCTCCAAAGCAAAAAACACAGCATCAATGGGACCAGACGGTGTCCTGGGCTGTGTCCTACATGAACTCCAAGAAGAGCTAAACCCAGACAAAAAACTTCTGTTCAATCTCAGCCTTACTGCAGGATATGTGCCCAAAGAGTGGCGTACAGCAACAGTGGTCCCTCTCCATAAAGGTGGTGCCTCAACGGATCCTGGAAACTAAGCCTGACTAGCTTGGTCTGCAAAGCTATGGAAAGGATCATCATGGACCTCATAAATAAAGATATTGGGGACCTACAAACACTGGATCCTACCCAGTTCGGCTTTATTAAGGGCAGATCCTGCCTCTTAAACCTGGTTGATTTCTTTGAAACAGTCACCAAGGCCATTGACGAGGGGAAGGTGGTCCACAGAGCCTACCTGGACCTCGCAAAAGCCTTCGATACAATACCCCACTCGGGCATTATAGATAAGCTCACCAGCTTAAATATAAACCCCTATGTCACTAGATGGATTGCAAATTGGCTCAAGGACAGAACCCACATGGTTAGAATTGCTGGAGCCATGTCAGACTCCAAACCAGTTACAAGTGGTGTCCCACAAGGTTCAGTCCTGGGACCTCTCTTGTTCGGTATATATTTCTCGGAGGTACAGGCCAACACGGAAGGACTGTGGCTGACCAAGTTCGCAGATGACTGCAAACTGGGTGCCATAATTGACTCTCCAGCCGACACAAGCATCCTCCAAAAGGGCCTCATAGAAACAGACAACTGGTGCCAGAGCCATGGCCTCAAGCTAAATGCCAAAAGTGTATAGTCATCCCTTTGGCAAAAACAAAGTGCCCACAAATTACCACATAGGTGGTAATCCATTAAGTACAGAAGAAGTAATTAGGGACCTGGGGACCCAAGTTGATAGCAATCTCTCATTTGACAACCACGTGGCCAAAGTGGTTAGAAAAACATTTTATATAGCCCACCTAATCATGAAGGGATTCACATCTAGATCAGGGGACGTCATCATGCCTCTTTACTCATCCCTCATCAGGCCCATAATTGAGTACAATGCCCCTTTTGGGATGTACCTTACCAGACACCTGCAGCAACTGGAAAGACCCCAAAAGTACCTCACCAAGAGGATCAAAGGGCTCAAACAGATGCCATATGCTGCCCGGTTAAAGAAACTCCAGCTCTACTCAGTGGCATACCACCTGTTCAGAGGCTATCTGTGCCTGACGTATAAAGCCATGTCCAACCCGGAATTAATGGACATGCTGCACCTCAGAAAATCCAAATCCCATTGAGCTACGTGCTCGAGAGACTTGAACCTCAGCACTGAAATAAATAGGACATGCTGGAGGGACAGATTCATAACCCAGAGGCTCCCTTCACTCTGGAATAAAATCCCAGTCCAGGTTAGGCAGAGTCCATCATTGACTCTCTTCAAGAGGAATCTTGATGAGTGGATGGGAGATCGTAGGTTTACCCTGGGTATCACTTCTGTGTCACTGTTAGACAGAGGCACAGTATACTAACCTCGAAAAAGAGCATAGCAAAATAAATTTAAAATGGGTGGCGAAAGCCAAACACATTCTGGCTAGGCTTATAAATGCCCTAGGGCAGATAGCCTAGTATGAACCTATGAACCTATGAATATCTAGGGAATACTCATAAATACAGTCCTATCTTCTTTGTTTTTTCCCTACATAAAAACAGTTGCACAATCCACACAGGGCCAGGTATATTACACCAATGGAGCTGCAGGTGCAGTGAAATGATGACTTAACATTAATGTTGTTAACATATTCAAAACTCCTACTAGTCAAATATTTACATTGGTTGCAAGACCCACATTTAAAATGACCTTGTCTTGTTTTAATAGTCCTATCCCTTCTTCTAAAATATCCTTAAATGATCTACCTTTTCTATGCACAATATGGGGACAATCCCCAAATACTTCAGTATAACCACTGAAGCAAGAAAAAATGTTTCAATTTTTCCTGAGGGAATAAAAAATAGTATTGTGTTCAGATGTATAAGTAGATACAAATGCTAAGGTGAAATCTTTGGCCAAGGCTTTTTTGTTAACATCATGGTTTGCCTGTAAACCACCTTGAGAATATAATAGAAGGATATACATCCCCTCTATCCTCTTGTTTGCTACTTCCCTAAATACATTCTAAACAAAACTTCATCCATACCCATGAGGTATAAACATGTCCATTAACTTCTGTGCCTCAACTTTAACAATCTCATTCTCAGACACCATATGTGTTAGTCTCACAAACTGCCCCTTAACAATTCCCCTTTTATGATCCTCAGTGTGGGCACTAGAATAATGCAGCAAACTATTAGAGTGAGTAGGCTTTCTATAAATACTGCTTACAAGCCTCCTGTTAGCATCCTTTGTGATCTTGACACAAATAGTTAATGGATGTATCATTATGAGCACAGGCAAATCACAGAAAAGGTATGGTAGTATTCAAGTACTGAACAAAATTATCAATACCCCCACCATTTTTTCAAACCATAAACACATCATAGGTTCATAGGTGGGTACTAGGTTATCAGCCCTGGGGTCTATGTAAGCTTAGCCAAAAAGGTTCCCTAGCTTTCGCCACCCAAGAAAATTATTTTCCTGCGCCCCTGTCAAGCAGTGCCACAGAAGTGATCCCCGAGGTGGATTTTCTATTTCCTGTCCAGTCATCAAGATTTTTCTTAAAGAAGGCCAATGAGGAGCTTTGCTTGACATGAATGGGTAGTTTGTTCCAGAGTATGAGAAGTCTCTGGTACAGGAATCTATCCCTCCAGAATGTTCTGCTTATTGTGTTGACAAGGTTTAGGTCCCTGGAGCATGTTTTTAGGAGAGACTGGGATTTCTTTAAGTGTAGCATGTCCAATAGCTCTGGGTTTGACATAGCTTTGTATGTTAGGCAGAGATTGCCTCTGAGTAGGCGATATGCGATAGAGTAGAGCTGGAGTTTTTTGAGATGGTCTATGTATGGCATCTGTTTGAGGCCATAAATCCTCTTAGTGAGGCATTTCTGTGGCCTTTCCAATTGTTGTAGGTGTCTTGTGAGCTACATGCCAAACGGGGCATTTACTCTATAATGGGTCTGATGAGGAATGAGTAGAGAGGAACAATGACCTCCTTTTTTCTAGACGAGAACCCTTTTGTGATGAGGTGTGCCACGCAGAAGGATTTCCTGACTACTGTGGCTATGTGGTTGTCAAAGGAGAGACTTCTGTTCACCTGTGTCCTGAGGTCTCTTATCACACTTTCAGTGTTTAGTGACCTACCGCCTACATGGCATTTCATGGGTACTGAGTTTTTCCCAAAGGGGATGACAATGCACTTCTTGGCATTGAGCTTGAGGTCATGACTTTGACACCAAGCATCTGTCTATGTGAGGCCCTTTTGTAGAATGTCTACATCATTAGGTGATTCTATTATGGCTCCCAGTTTGCATTCATCTGCGAACTTTGTTAACCAAAGACCTTCTGTGTTGGCCTGCACTTCAAAGAAGTAGATGCCGAACAGGAGAGGACCCAGGACCGAAACCCTGTGGTACTCCACTCATCACTGGTTTGAAGTCAGACTTGGAGTTAGCTACTTTTACTGTGTAGGTTCTGTCAGTGAGACAGTTGGCCACCCATCTTCTGACATAGGGATTTATGCCCAGTTTAGTGAGTTTATCTATAATTCCAGAGTGAGGGATGGTATTGAAAGCCTTGGCGAGGTCAAGATAGGCTGTGTGCACTACCTTGCTCTCATCTACAGCTCTAGTGACTGCTTCAAAGAAGACAATCAGATTTAGTAGGCATGATCTACCTTTTACAAACCCAAACTGAGTGGGTGCCAGGGTTTGGAGGTTACCTATGTCTTTGTTTATAAGCTCCAAGATGATGCGTTCCATCTCCTTGCAGACCAGGCTCATCAGGCTAATGGGGCAGTAGTTTCCCGGGTCCATGGTGGCATCACCCTTGTGGAGTGGGATAACCATCACTTTGTGCCATTCAGTAGGCACATAGCCTGAGGTGAGGCTATGATTGAACATGGTACTTAGGTAGGTGCCAGTTCGTTTTGTAGTTCATGCAGTACACAGCCTGGGATATTGTCTGGTCCCATGGATGCTGGGTTCTTGGCTTTGGAGAGTGTGGTCTTTACTTGTTCATCCGTGATTACAGGGGCTTTGAATTCTTTTGGTATTACGATGGGCCGTTTGCAGGGTTGGAGGGTGAGAGGGGGGTAAAGTTAGCACTGAACCTATCTGCCAGGATGTTGGCAATATCGGTTGGTTCTGTATATTTAGTGCCATTGTGCTGTAGCTCAGAGCAGAACTGAGTTTTGCCATTGAGATTCTTGACATAGCTGTAGAATGCTTTGTGGTTGTCTTTGGAATCAGTGGCAATTTTATTTTCATAACTGGCTTTGGAGTATTTTATGAGAGATCTCAGCTTCTTGATGACACTGACCAGGGAGTTCTTCCAATCTTGGGATTTTACTCTTTTTTGCAACAGCTTCTTCCTTCTGTTGTAGAGTTTGTTTATAGTAGGGGTCCACCAGATTGGCTTCCTTTTTTTGGAACATTGCATCTTGATTCTGTTGGGGATGGCACAATCTATGCGCTCGTGTATGTGCTTATACAGTTCATTTGTGTAAGATTCAGCAGTCGTACCTGTATTTTCCTTCTGCATGGGTGCCATGAAGTTTGCCACTTCTTTCTTAAGAAGCATGAAGTTGGCTTTGGAGTAGTTTTTGATGGTGGTTTCCTTAATGGGGGGTTGGGGTGGGATATGGATGTCTAGGGTGATTTGCTTGTGGCCGGGTCTGACCAGTGAGGAGTTGACCTCTGGCATGGAACACTGGTTACCCATAATGGTAATGACCAGGTCCAGGATATTGCTGCCCCTGGTGGGGGTGTGCACAAGTTGATCCAAGGTGTTGGAATTTATGAACTCCAGAAAACATTGAGCAAATGAGTTGGTACATGCGTAGTTTTCCCAGTTGATGTTGGGGTAGTTGAAATCGCCCATAATTAACGTATTGCATTGTACCTTAATATTTTTCAGTATCTTAAGAAATGAAGAGTGGGAATCCTGGGGCATGGTGGGGGATCTGTAACAAGCTACAATCTGGATTGCAGTCTTGCCCAGTGTTAGTTGCACTTGGATAATTTCAGATGCATTATGTTGAGCAACTAGCCTGGAGGTGTGGATATCCTTAATGAATATGGACACTCCTCTACCTTTAGTGTTTTGGTCCAGGTTAGGTGGCCAAAAGGTCCAAAAAAATAGACATTAATCCCAAAGTGGTGGGTTGAAAATATCAAATAAAAACCTTTTTCCCACTGCAACAATATTATATTTGCAAATATAGGGTCACAGGCTGCCTCCATCTCTACTCCTTTTTTTCTGAAGAAAATATTGACCCCCCCCAAAAAAAAAAAATACAAAGTTGTACTTGAGCACAAGCTCCATTAAAGCATTTAAGATGTTGATATCATCATTACTGAAATTAGTCGACTCCACAAAAAATCATGGAACCACTCCAAAATCAGGTCATGTGGAATAACATTAAAAAGATTGACTACATCTACTGTTACAAAAATCACATCTTCTGAATAATTAATGACTCTGAGTTTCTGTTTTACAAGGGAGTATGTTTCATGGCTCAAACAATTTTTTTAGGTTTCTATTGACCTGTTGCAAGGATTCTTGTACTCAGTTTCATTTTATTAAGCTTTGAAGGTGTGTATATTTAGCTTGTTAATGAGCACTCCGTTTGATTGGTGCTTGTATACCATGTGACTTACTTGGGACGGTTTTTTAAATGAGTGTTGTACAGTAATTTTCTTGTTCTGAAGAAATCTGCAATACATGCTTGACGAAAGCGCTTAACCATTAAAATTTATTGCTGTCCATTCGCGGTTTGTTTTCATTTCTTGTTATTTTCATCATGGTTTTTCTGTGGTTCTGGGTTTGTCTCAATATTATCAGGTTCAAGAACTTGCAGTGAAGGCTGAGAATGTACTCAAGGTAACGTAAGATGACTTGATTTATGAGTAATCAGTAGCACAGCATCAACATCATCTTCACTTTTACTTCCCTTTTAATTTCATAAGTGATAAAAAAAATGCAATTAAAGAGAAGTGAAATATAATGCAGATTCAACAAGATTAATAGGCATTGCAAAATATGAAAGCATATAATGTCTAAAAACTCTGAATACTTAATTCAAATATAATGGTTAATAAGCAGCTATATTAATAGAATAATTACTATCTAATAAAAACAAAATATTCCTGTTACTTAAATAGCCAACACAATTTCAGAGAAAGTCATTACAAATGAACTAAAATTCAGCATATTTATAAACCTAGACAGTGACTCTAAAATGCTCTTTACACCCAAGTAACAACAAAACATGGACATGTTCTATCTATATGACACAGTTCTCTCAAGCAGAAACTTAAATTGAGTTAAACAGATTGCTAAGGACAGATGAGCTACAATATTTGGTGGAATTAATGCTGGTGATATCTTTATGGTGAACTATGTTGGTCTGAGCACACACACTCAACATTTTATCTAAATTAAATGGCCAGACAGATAAATAGCTATCCTATGTAATTGTTGGTGAGCCAGAATGTCAGATAGATCTGATGGGTCTATTGAAGAGCATCAAATAACCACCAGATAAATGGCTATTTAGAAAGACAAAACTATTGGCTTTAATCACGGAAATGCTCAACCAGGCAACCAGAGAGGAAACTTGCATGTTTCCCATTGGAAAATTGGTAGCAGGCTTGATTCTTTGTGTGTCCTTGTTAACCAGGCTGAAGCACTAACCTAATGTGTGATACAGAGGGAAATAACATCTAATGAAGCTTCCACAGAACTTGCAATAACCTTCTCAAATAAGTCCACCAGGTTTAGTAGGCATGACCTTCCCTTGACAAAGCAAACTTGTTTGGGTCCAGTATCTGAAGGTTGCCAATGTCTTTGCTTATCATTTCCATGATACTTCCACAGCCCCTCATTACATTCACTACTCCCTACTCTCTCACCCCAACACCCCTAAATGTTTTATAAAATATGACAGGTACATAGTTAAATTCCTAAACACCGTAATAAGTGTAGCATCCTGATTCACACTTAGTGTGGGCATTCACCCAAACCCCTGGCCCAAACACTACTCCAACAGCAAAGCCTCACAAATGATACCAACCAAACACTACCAATAACAATCCCCTACAGAAACAAAACTGATATCTCACTATTAAACATAAATATTAGCAGTATCACTAGCAAAGTCCATGAGCTAACCACCATCTATACTCACCTGACACTGTATTAATCACCAAAACATGGCTCAAACTCAATATTACCAGCAATGAGATTCTGCCTTCAGATTATAATATAATACGTCAAGACAGAACAAGCAAATCAGGTGGTGGCATAGCTTTACTCTTTAAAAATCAACTTTCCCTAGTAACCTTAGATCTAATAACTCCCATCCTTTGACAATGCTAAAGTGCTACTTGCCAAGCGTAGCTTTAACACACACACAAAAAATATAAACATAATTGGAACCTATATCCCACCTGATGACAACATCCAGACCTTAGAAAACATTCTGAACTGGACCACAAGTTCACTACTCCAGGAAACAATAAGCATGGCTGATTTTAATACTGACTAGGTCAAACTGCAATTCTGTAAACTCCACTAATCACAGCAATGTATATGGCTAGACCTAACTCATTCAAGCCCCCCCCCCCACTAGGATAGACAAGTCATCCAATAAACACTCCATTCTTGACTGGATCTTAACTAATAAGCCAGCCCACTCTCCTCACTCTGGCTGTCTCCCTGATAGCCTCAATGACCATTTCCCACTAAACAAACTATTTACCAACAAATAAGGAGGAAAAAACACCTGAACCCCAATGACTTCATAAATATCCTCAAACACTGTAACTTGTCACCACTGAAACTACTTCCCCTAGATGATGCTGTAGAATATTTTAATACTACCTTCCTCTCTATCCTAAACACTCAGGCTCCTCCTAGAACTATGGAATACCTGAATACAAAGAAGATACTAACCAATATGCAGCACAGTTTCCACATGTACCACATTACTACCACTGCATTAATGTCATTTACTAACACTATTAACCTTCACAGAAACAATAGTAAATATGTATCTTCTTTCTAGACTTATCAAAAGCTTTCAATATGGTCTTACACAACAAACTTATTAATGCCCTCTCTGAGTCAAAGCTATCTCAGCCTACACTTCCCTGATTCCAAGACTACCTAACTGGGCACCAACAAGCAATACATTAGAAAAAAGAGCTTTCACCCCTTCTTTCTGTGACCCTAGGAGTTCCACAAGGCTCTATACTCTTTTCTATATTTGTAAACAACCTCCATACTGCTGACCTTCAAGGCTCAGTCATTCAATATGCAAATTATTCTACAGTGATATGTGCTGCTACTACCCTACAATAACACAAAAACAAACTTCTTTAAAGTAGAAACCTGGCTAACAAACTCCCACCTAATCAGAAACCCCATGAAAACCAAATGTATGCTGTCCTACCCACAAAAGCTACCAGACCACCCCCCACACACATTCAACATTGTATCAATAAACAACACTGTCATCTCACACCAAACTACTGGGAGTAGAAATATGCAGCAACATGAGATTTGCTATTCACATACCCCAAACCATAAAAAAGTACACAAAACCTTGGTACACTATATAGGAACAGGCAGTATTTTACAAAAACTACTAGTGCTCAATCCCATCTGATCTCAGCTCTACTCTATGCACCACTCATATTAACTAACTTAAGAAAAAAAAACTGAATAAAAACTAGAGTCCTATTATAATAAAACTGCCAGGTATGCAACAAACTCATCCCTTAGATCTCTCACCACTGTTTTGCAGTCAAACAACTCAACTGATTAGATCTCCCCCCAACTCTTACTCTTTAACCAACTTACCATGGCTCAGAAAATTTTCTATCAACCTGAGAAAATACCATCATTGCAAGACCTACTACAACCATACTCCAGTGCCAGAACTCTACACTTTAGCAAAAAAACTCTTATAAAAATTACCTGAGCAAACAATATTGCTGTTACATCACCAAAATCTGGTATAAACTACACTGTAACATATATATCGCAGACTTAACCCAATTTAAAAATGTTAAAAACTCACTTATCCAATGAGTAACTGTGCCCATGTATTGCTCCTAATTAAACTGCCTTTCTCAGCTAATGCAATTACTTCTTCTAAGCTGTCACTTTCTAAAGCGTCTGATAAATAGGTGGTACAATGTGCTCAGCGAAACCTGCGTAAGTGTATTTCTAACTAATTCTCTATAGTGGATATTTAATGCCTGTATGGAATCTATTAACTATGTATGATCACATATTTGTAACTCAATGAAACTTATAATGTTCTCAAAGTATACTATCTTGTATGTGTTTTGTACTCCTAATTTGCTTAACTTATATGTATTATGTGGAAGTTTTCTGCCAGAGCCTCCACTGATAAAAGGGCATGTGTTCAGTCGGACCTTCCCGGTAAACAAATGTAAGATAAAATAAATAATAAATAAAATAATTTGTTTCATGTCTTGCATATTAAACTAGTGAAGCTGATAATTCTGCAGTTTTTGGGGTCAGGTACTGGTCCACCCTTGTGAGTAGGGATAACATTTGCAGTCCTCCATTCTCATGGCACAAAGCCTGTTTTAGTGTTATATTTGAACAGTGACTGAAGTGACCCTAATAGGTCAGGTTTCAAGCTATTTAGGAAGCATCCCAGGATACTGCCAGGGACCCCATTGAGACTGTGATTTTGGCTTTAGTGAGCACTGCCATGACCTTTTCTCTGCTGATAGTCTGGGGACTAACGGCATTAGGTTTTCTTGGGAAAGGTGGGGGGATTTGGGGTGATGTTTGAGCTGAAGTTGCCAGCCAGAAGACTGGCTATGTTGCTCTGTTCAGTGAAGATGGTACCACTGACAATCAGTTCATTACACTGCTACGTGCTGCCTTTGAGGTTATGGACATAGCTGCAGAAGACCTTGTGGTTTCCTTCAGCCTGTAAGACTATCTTGATATTGTAATTGGCTTTGTTGGACTTGATTAATCCTCTTAGTTCCCTGTTTAGTTTAATTAGAGAGCTCCTATCATTATTTTTAGCTGTAACCTTTTTTTTTCCTTTAGTTATGTAACCTATTATGGTTAGGATTTCACCACTGTGGATTCTTCCAAGATGTATTACAACACTAAAAGTAGCTGTGAGCTGTCTACAGCTGCTTACAAATAAGTGCACTTTGGTCTTGCGGGATCACAAAAGTACATAAGTCCATATGTGTTGGTAAACAACAAGAGTTCTTCCCTAAAATGTTACTATTATGATGAGGCATTACTGACTCCATACTCTTCCATAGGGATCCATCCTTTGCCAATCACTCCTATCCCACTGTGAAAAGCTGCAACAGTGCCTGGTGTACAAGAATAGCCTGGTCTGTCTCAGGCAGAGTCAGAGCAAATCCTCTTTGCCAATGTGATGGCTAGAGCGCCTGAGTTTGATCATTTCTAAGTAAACTGGAGGCTAGTCTCCAGGCTCCACATGATTAGTCAGTTTTAGAGAGACTGGATAATCAACAAAGTGCATTTTATAGCTTTAGTAATTTAGTGTAATTCTTTATTTTATCATATAAATATTTGTATTATCTTCTTGTTCAAGATAAAATTCATTTGTTTTAGTTTTGTACAATATTAGTTTGAAATCAGTATTGTCCCCTCTGCCACTTCATTCTCTTCTCATCAGCAACTCAAACTGTTTGGTCTTTTCTATAACTATTGATGTAAATCCCTAACCTTTTCTTTTCTGTAATCCCAGTCATACAGATTAATAATGTAGTCCACAGTCACCCACTTTACACTAATTCCTCCTGATTTGTACACATTTTGGTATGGCTCTCTGAATATTTAGCTCCTGATCTCTCTTTTCTTGCATTCCCCTTCCCATTCTTCTACAACTGCGTTCCCTAATTCCTCTACTGCAATCACCCCTTTTATTACTTTTCCTTCTTTGACAATGTTTTCTTGTCATACTCACCTAGATGCTTAGTCTGTGTTGAATCTGTAATCACTATACTTCAAATATTGCTTGTACTCACAAAGGTACTGCTATAATCTCTTTCTGGTTTTCCTCTCACAAATATGCTTTTGCAGCTTTTCTCCCAGGGCCAGCACTGAAAAGGGGTCTTGCTAGACCCAGGTGGAACTTCCACTTAACCAAATGCAAATAAATGGTCAGATAAATACATAACTATATAATAAAGTGTTAATATCAAATAACCAAATAACGCACTAAATAAATAAAAGCAAATAAACAGTGAAAGATACATTATTAGTTTTTTACATTAGTGGCTCATTCTCTGAAATACCTGTATTTTAATAAATAAATAAATAAATAAATACATAAACAAGTAACCAGATTTTTCCTTTAGCAGTTGCTCCCCAAAATACTTGATTTATCAGTGCCTTCCTATATACATAATTATTTTGAAATAATAAGACAAAATCTGATGTACCTGCTTGTCCCTTAAATATTGGGTTAACAGTGCAAAAGTATTATTATCATCTATTCTATTTTTATTTCTGCATTAAAACATTAATATCAAGTAAAATAAATAAACAAGAAAACATACCAACAGTGAAATATATATTACTAGGTTTATACACTGGTGGTTCATTTGTTTACCAGGAAAGTCTGACTTGGAATAAAGCCAATTTTCAGTAGAGGCCTGGGGAAAAATGTTCTACATACATGTCTTTGTTATGTGGGAGGAAACCAGAGTACCCAGAGAAAACCCACATGAACATTTAGACTCCACACACAAGGCACTGCAGCCAAGCATCAAACCAGCAAACCTCTTGCTGTGCGGCAACAACACTACCACTGCACCACTGTGTCATCCATGTGTTTTCCAATAAATAAATAAGTAACTGGGGGAATTCAGTAAAGTCTACACACTTTTTTTTCTGCACATCACACTGTGATGTGTTCACAAACACAAACATTTTTAGATTCAGTACGCATCGCTTAGCAGTGCGCAAGCATGCACAGACAAGGAAAGTTTCATGTAAGTCTTATGCAAATGACCCAGGTGCATATATTAGTGCAATATTCAAATATGCATCTTTTCTGCAAGTTGAATGTGCAATACTCTGTGCAATATTTTTCCTTCACGGGTAGCAGTAATTTGAAAATTCAACTTTGTGCAATATCTACTTGTGCAATACCCTAAATGGCACATTTCTATACATGTAATGTCTGTAAGTGTCTGTCCTATTATTAGTAGTAGTAGTATTTATTTTTATTTTATTTATTATTTTAACATTTGTTGACCAGGCTAGTCTAGTAGTGAGTAATAACTGTATGCATTTTTTTCTTGCACTGGGAATGAAGCAACATAGCTTTGTTTAGCTGCACTATGTGGAGATCTAAATGATAATAATGTTTACTTTGACTTTGACATAATGACAGGTAGAGACAGAGAACACTGGATAGACATGATCTAACATTGTAGTGGGATTGCTTGATAGCTGGTCATTTGGTATAGAAAGAGAATATAAATGTAGAGTTAACAGTCCATCGGATTAGCACACTTGTACCACAATAAATACAATAAGTCAAGAAAAACGAGTAGGTACTTGTGTGCGAAGTGGGTACAAAATCCGTCACAGGCTTCCTGTAGTAAAAATACAGTATCCAAATAAAGTCGATATAATACCAATGTAAAATCAAGTCTGTTTATTAACATTCAACGAACAGAACATAAATAAAGATGAGCGCTTTCACTAAAATTTAGCTTCTTCAGATCTTATATAAAATTATATAATTCCACCCTTTATATAGTGCTAACACTTTTCGTTAATTGAGCAAACTGCAAACAATTAAGTAATTATATAAAATATATTATATTATATAATATATAATATATTATAACATATTATATATTTCTAGTTATATATATATATATATACATTTTCATATATTCATTATATATACAGATTTATATACATAGATTATTTAATCTGTTAACATACTATTTTATATACATACAGTGCCTGTATACACATATTTTATATATATATATTCACATCACACATTTATATATCTTGGGCTTAACTTTAATATACATTATATTTCATATCATACTTTATTTATACATACATACAGTATATATTGTATTTATTTCATTCACTATATTTATCATACTTGCATATATTTATTAATTTATCTTATACATACAGATCAACATACATATCTCGATTAACTATATACATACTTATTATACTCATTATATGTATTATATTTATCAGATCTATCACATCATATTTACTTTATATACAGATTCATTCATAAATATTAATTTATTCATATAGTGGTTACGCATGTACATACACTCGTTACAGATATCAGAAATACGCACACATTTCTGTTATAAACATACACTTATTTTTAATATATACATATATTTATTCTTCGTACATAAATAACATGATATAACCAGCTTTGAACACTTTTTATTGGATGCTTCTTGGGTATATTTATAAAATTTTATTGATGCAATGTTTAAATGTATTTATCATTATGTTTTGACTGTACGTTACAAAAAAACTGTTACACTTAATGGTCGATGCTGATGATTTTTTCTGAAGTGTTTCTGAGCTCTTACAAATGGCATTTTTAAGCATAGCCCAGATTTTTTATATAATTACTTAATTGTTTGCAGTTTGCTCAATTAACGAAAAGTGTTAGCACTATATAAAGGGTGGAATTATATCATTTTATATAAGATCTGAAGAAGCTTAGTTTTAGTGAAAGCGCTCATCTTTATTTATGTTCTGTTCGTTGAATGTTAATAAACGGACTTGATTTTACATTGGTATTATATCGACTTGATTTGGATACTGTATTTTTATTACAGGAAGCCTGTGACGGATTTTGTACCCACTTCGCACACAAGTACCTACTCATTTTTCTTGACTTATAGAAAGAGAATATATTTATTTTCAAGAGTGTATAAAAAGAGAGACTAGAAGCAGGTCAGCATTTGTTTGATGGTAGCTAACTGGCTTTGGACATAACTAGAAAGCACTCACTGTTCATAATGGAGCAAAGAGTTGTTAACAGTGACATAGGTAATCAGAATGGATGGGTAACTGGAAATTGACCCCTAGTGGAGTGCCTATGTCTCTGATGGACAGAGGTAGTCAGTAAATCACCCCTACATAAATACATTTGTGGGTCAAATTTGGGTTGCACGGCTAGACTTATAAAGACCCTAGTGGCCATTAGCTTAGTATACACCTATGAACTATGATATTTGTCTTTTCTTAGAAGCTGCAACAAGGGGAAGGTTGAACTTTTGGTTGGGTAATAATATTCCTTTACTGATTACCATATGTCTCAACTTCTGAAAAAGAATAATAATGAGGTGATAATGGCCCAAAAATAGGCACAGGTTTTAAATATTAAATGTACCTCATTATTTAGTGAGTTCAATCCTCAGTGATATGCCAGAAAATCTACAGATTTTATGGGAACACAACAAAAATATGAGGCAAAAATCTAGACATTTTGCAAAAATCTGGACAGTTGAGATCTATGCTGATTACTGATAGTATTCACATGATTACTGATCTGCTTTCAGGAGTGAGAAAATGTTAAAATGTCTGCGCTCAGAATAGCAATTTATTGTTTTAAGAAATAAATTCCCATATGTGATGTTAGAAATTAAGTTTATTTTTTAGCCAATCTTTTCTTTCCTTCCAGCCTGCCTTATCCCCTAGGCTGTTCTCATTATTGTCCTGCTTGTACGACACAGTCCTAACACCTGGTGGGCTCCATGACTTCTTCTGCAGTCGATATTATGGTACTCAGTTGTAACATCTGAGATGAGGGGCATCCAGTGGCAGATAAGGGGCATATGATTTGATATGATAGTGTTCATTTGTAATACCTGGGAAGAGAGGGATCCCAAGGGATAAGGGCATGGGACAGTGCAAAGAGTCATCATGTATGTGGTAGCCGGTCAGCTTTCTCTGCCCTAATACCTGCCTCAGCATGTCAACACATATAGTTTAGCATGACAGGCAATGAGGAATAACATCTGGTGACACCTCCCCAGTGCTCCTGGAGAATGCCACCTCATAACCCTCTGATACACCCAAACTGCCCTCCTGCTTTGATCTGAGTTCTGGACTCTGTTGCAAGTCATTAAGAACTTTATCCAGCATGCTCTCTTCCACAAGGACAGGTGCATTAATCGTCCCTGCATGCACTGACTCCTGTCTAGGCCACTAATTGATCTGATGTCATGAGAGCCAGAGTTTTATCACTGTATGCCACTGGCATAGGCTGATGTTGGGAGTTAATGTTACAGTCCAGGCAGACTCTTAGGAATAAGAATATTCAAGTGTTTTCTGCATATCTATGTCAGAAATTTGATAGACCACAGTGTTTAACTTTCTAAACATCAAGACCAGAAACTAGAATGCTCACTTAATCGAGTGCTCTGCACACCAAAACCCAGAAGGTAAAAATGGTATGTCTGCAGGCAAAACAATATCCCTGCTGCACTAAACATAAAAACAAGTCTAACAGTGTTTCTCAGGTTAGCTTGCACCCCCCCCCACACCTCTTGCTAATTATATATGCTACCTCTGAGACTGCACTATCCCCAAGGACAGAGCATATTTCGCTACCTCAGGGAATATTCATCCAAAGCACTGGAAATATCAACACTCTGTTTCCTTCTGCTATAACTGTTCAGTCATCTGGATTTCATTGTACTAAGGGATAGATTAAGGGACCATTCAACTTTCTTGTCTCAGCACTGGGGTCCATTGACTTTCTGACATATATCTCTGTATTACTTATATATAATCTATATACATATATATATATATATATATATATATATATATATATATATATATATATATATTTAGATATAGATATATATAGGTATACATATATATAGATATATGTATGTATATATATATATATATATATATATATATATATATATATATATATATATGTATATATATATGAGTTCCGTACTAATCCGCGATGCACTTTTTCCTGAATCACTCATGGCTGAACATACTTATGGATAAATGCTGTTCACTGAAGCAGCATTTTCGTGTAAGTATGCTGTTGTGGAGGCTGTACTACAGTGCGGATAAGGGAAGATTCCCTTTTCCCCACTGCAGTGCGGTCTTGCAGTGAGAATATTAAAGTAGGGAGGTGTAGGGGGCACAGGGGGCATAGTCCCCCTGCATAAACTTTTTTTTCTTTCTTTTTTTTTTTTTGACACATTTTCATGAAAGTGCCTTTTTTGGTAAAAGTGCTTTCGTCAAAATGTGTTTGGTGATGTTGATGTTGGGTTCGGCTATTGCAGATTCGTGCAATAGACCTAGACCCATATATATATATATATATATATATATATATATATATATATATATATATATTCATTGTTGTTTGTTTATTGTTTTTTGTTTTTTTTATCTAGTGTTTGTTTTCACACATGGAAATAGTTGACTATTGCTAGTATCTTAGTTGTATTGACATGCTTAGTATGATTGCACACTGTGGAATATGAGGTGTGATCAAGCAGTGGATACTGCTAGCCATTCTGCTCTTGCTATATCTGTACATAGTGTACTTCCATGTAGGTGATCCTGACATGTGTTCCCATTTTGTTGTCTTTCAGGAAACATGTATCCAAGATGCTGTGCACCTTTCACAGATGCAGAGAATTATATTATACTGGAAGGCCTCCGGCAACACTATACACTCCTACTGTCCAGGGGGAGGCAGAACAGGGAACAGCAGCAGCACTGTGGGCTAATCTTGTCAGTGATGTGAATGTCACAGGTCATCAGAGCAGGAAATATGAGCAGGTTTGACACCATGCAACGGACATGATCAATGCTGCATGCAGAAGAGCAGGAGATGTAGCCAGTGATCATGGCATCACTGGTAGAAAGCCTGCAGTGGAACAACCACTCTCATCTTCTAAGGAATTCCTGGTGAACCTAGGCACAAACAACAGCTACAGGCATCCATCATGGATGTGGGTGCCAGGGTTTCCATGGCAGAGGAGGAAGCGGGTAACCTTAGTTTGACCAGCTTTGCAATATTGTAGCATTCAGTGTGTCAGGGTGTACATACTTTTATGTGGGTATCAGGTCTTTGTTGTTTGGGAAGGCAGGGTTTTACTGCAGTTTGACTGTCATGCTCAGATTTTGACCAATATAACAATTAACACAGTAGCTACTATACATGTGAGATATATGCACGTATTACCTTGTTGTGATGCAACATGCAGTAGTACTGATAACACTTTTCACAGGTCTGTCATGTATTGGACAAGGCCGTGGTTCCTGTCCTGGTAAGCACTACACTGTTTTGTTGTACATGTAGGTTTACACCAATGTCATCCCTAAAGTGTCATTTCAAGCCTCCTACCTGGATTGCTGTACTGTTGGCATGATTGCCAACCTCACAGATATTTTCTGACTCTACACATGTTTGAGTCATACCTATGCCTTATAGGTGTGACCACACTGACAGATGTGACAGTATTGTCAGGACATTACAGATTGTCATGTATCAACTGTGCAGAGTCTTCACAAATGTCAACACTGTACCTCATTGTTGCTGATGAGATCGCTATGTAAAGAGCTTTTATTTACAAGTAACTACATCTGTTTGTGGGAAAAGTAATGTCCTCTTGTCCTATATATGAGGTTGGGTTTTCAACATGTCTGTAATAGTGACAACAGTGTAAAGAGTTTTACATATATTGCAACATAGTACTTCAGAGCATAATGCAGATATTAATGTACTACTTTTTCCTTTCTTATCACAGGTGACCAAGAGGGTTGGTCCCCGCCCCCTACACAACCTGATGTCAGTGTCTCTTCAGACTGTGATGATGATGGTGGCGAGAATGAGATAAAGGTGGGGGTTTCAGGGGCTGAATCTGTCCCAGAGGTTGATATCCTTCTTCTGCCCTCATTGCCACCCCACACAGTCAGTATGCCCACACACACCTAGTGCCTGCACGTCACAGATATTGGACAGTCAGAGGGTGGGGACATTGAACAGGAAAGTGGTGCAAGTATGCTCTGTGAGTGTAGACACTGGCCATAGCCAGAGAGCTGGAGAGGTTCCACACAGCTGTATTGATAGGGGTGCTTGTAGAAGGCCTGCTTTCCGTTCACCACTTATTTCAGGTGTCAAATCACGGGTCACTCAGTGCATGTTTCAGGCCATCATGGAGGCAGAGGTACATTCTGAAAGAAACTCTAGATGTATGCTTCAGGTTATGGATGCAGCACAGTCTGACATCCGTGACTGCCTCCTCCACATTGCCTACACCCTGGTTCGGTTTACTGATGCAGTGGAAAGAAGGTGGACTGAGACAGATCACAGACCATCTGTCTTGGAATGCACAGTGTCTGTACTGGAATGTTTGGTTGGAGTTGAGCATCATTCTTGTGGATGTAGGTCAACAACTCCATCTGATGAGAGTCCATGTCGCCGTGCACAATCAGACTACCATAGTGTCAGTACATCCAGTGCTACACAGGCTAGTTTGATGTCCTCAACAAGGTGTGGCAGACATTGGGCTTGTGGTCCTAGGTGTTCCCATGGAGGACACAGTCCCAGCAGGCAGCAGTCACCATCAGGTACTAACACCACTTCTGACCTTGGGCATGGAGGTGTCAGTTCAACTCCTGGTAGAGCCAGTTTCTTCTGTTCAGGCCCGAGACGGTGAACTGTCAACTCTACCATGCATGGTTCAAAGCTGACCAACATACACACACATAGGGTTAGCACTTAGCTTGACTATGTACACACACACACTCACACACCACTGTCAAATGCAGGTCACCTACAGACACACATGGCACATTTTCATGATCCATCTTGCCTACTTCCCTTTTTGACTCACACACATACTGTCAACCTTTTGGGTCAGCCTAGGCCTCCTGCACCCCCACATAACACTCTGTGCAATTAATGATACCTGTGTCACATCCCTGTCATTGATGCAGGGAAATGAAGCTACAGTGTGTGTCTGATGCACAGGGTGACTATGTAAATTAAAATATACTTGTGTAATGCAGTGTTGTTTTGCCATGACACTTGTGCTGGTTACTGACATATACTGTATGCTGGCATTTGTAATGAGTAAGCCACATAATATTGTGTACCTTATGTTGTATGATGTTGTAATGGCTGTATACTTACCCAATGAAAGGTGTGTCATGGACCTGTTTATGTTTCTCTCTCAGGATTCTGTTGGGGACAGCTACTGATACACAGTGGCAATAAAGCCATAGATGTCACAGCACAGGATGGAATGTCAGCACTGAACAAATATGTATTCAGCAAGATACAGCACTATAGGTATATGGATCCATAGGTTCATATGTGTATAACAGGCTAACAAGGGCAATGGCACATTCAGCGTACTCATGCATCCCTAATCTGTGAAAAGGTCTGATACCATTGATAAGTGTCACCAGGGTTTGGGAGCTAACACATCTACAAGCTATGGTAATGGAGATGACCCATGTACAAATGTCCTGTGTCTAGTACAGACATTTTTCCAACACCACTTATGATTGCCTTGTTCTGCATCCCATTGTGTAACTTGAATATGATGTGTGTCACAGCAGATGTGTGCTTCACATGCATGGGGGGGGTCTGTTACACATAGGGTATACTGTCTGTCTTACATACCTGTCTCTCCACCATGTACTATTTATACTACAGTGACGGTGTAAGTGTGTAGGACAGGTAAGACATGTGTTAGTTCTGTCATGAATACACAGGAGGTACATAGTGGGATCTGACACCTCCCTGTATAGCAGCCATACATATCCCCTCCAAAGCATTTAGGAGACAGACTACACACATACGGTCTTGACACGGACTCTGGCTGTTACTGTTGTAAGATATGCCTATGTAGTGACATAGCAAGGGTGCCATTACACCCAATGATAGGTGTGATGAGTGCCAAATTCAGTATAACAATGACAGTCTGGGATTTACATTCCATACCTTTCTGTATACATTGTACAAAATTGAATGCATCCCCACATCTTACTGACCAGTGAAAATCAAAGGCTACATTACTCTCTGTGTCTGTAAGTCCACAATTAATGGTTCAACTGTGTGCATGTTGCAGACACTACTCTATTTTTCAGGGGTAGATGACTTCCCAAAGGATAGAATTGTGCAATTGTTGGCATATATTATTTGTCAATGGCTCAGTCAACAATTGAATGTATGTCTAAGGCTATCCTGGATAACTGTTGGCTCTGTGTGGGATTCAGTGATATCTCCTAGTATGGAATCACCTGCTAATGTAGTCAGTCAGACGTCACTGACAGTGGCCGTGACCACAAAGAAGGGAACAACTAGAAGGTGTATGCCATTAATGATGTCTGGGGAAATCGACTGGTGTCATTGTAGTGTAGGTCTCCCAATGCTAACTTCTCAGATTATGACTGTCAGACACTTGCCTATCCACCAGCTGACATAACACTCTGTAAATAACCTACACAGTTTCCAGCAAGGTCCACTGGCCTAATATTGTCAGGCAATGGTAGGTAGAGTGAGTCATATTCCTGTCATCCATTGCATAGTGTAACACTCAATGGGGTCCACCAGCTAGATTCGGTAAGCATGATCTGGTCTTGAGCAAAAGAAACTGTGCTTGGTCCACTGTCAGTTGGTGTACAACAGTGTTACTACTTTTATTCATGCAAACTCCTTTAATGGTGTTGCATGTCACACGACTCAGAGATCTGGGGGCACTACTTGGCACTGCATGCTAGTTGTCCTTTGAACAACTAACTATTGCAATTACTTCCATCAAGTTCCAAGAAGAGAGTCATCCCAGGTGTCTGTACAGAGCATGGAAAAACAAGTTCGGGAATTGTAATATGTGTACCTTGTGAATGCAAGGTGGGGTTTTCACACAGGTTATTCAGCAATTGGATACTACCCAAGCCATGTTTACTGGAAGGAAACAATTACCTTGTGAAGACTGTGTTAAGCATGGGAGTTCATGGAATTGCCAGTGCCTGGCAGCTACTAATGCTGTTCTCACTGACATCACTCTCACATAGGAGGACATGCTCCAATACTTTTTCTGTCATCACACGCAAAACTTTACTATGAAGCCTAAGATGAGAAGCAGTACGCAGCCTGTTTATTCATCCACATAGCTGTCCCATATCACAAAGGTTCTGCAGGCTTCAAATGCCCTTCTCCAGGTAGATGCCTTGTATAGCAACCTGGGCACTCAGTTGGCTTTTGCATGTATTATGCCTTCTGTTCCAGGGTTGGTGGTATGTCACTAGGGAACTAATAAGATGGTGATTAGGAACACTGCAGTAGCACCACAATATAATGTGTAATGTCCAGTGACATAGATGTCAAGTTTTGCTGAAACAATCATCACACTGGTGGTGAGCCATCATAGGTGAGAGTTTCACAGCTAGTCATGTATCCTGCCCTTCAACAGACCAATGGTGGATATCTGCATGACATGGCTGTGAGGCCTACTTCAGCAGACTGGCCACCTTTGGCTAATGTGTGCCCACCTACCACATATCCTAGGCATGTTATACTGTACAGTTATGTATCTGAAAACATGTCTGTGTTCCTACATCATGTAACACAATAATGGATGTGCTGTCTGGTTGCTTGGCAGGCACTGAACGCTTGTGAGGCCAATGTAATGTTAGCAAAGTTGAGCAAGTCCTCCATGCATGCACTGGCATCCACACCATTACTACAAGGTGTGCCTGCCAACACTGTATATCAGGCTGTCAACCTCAACGGTGTGGCAACATGACCCTAACTTTGCAGGACCTGCTGATGAGATTTTGGGAGTGTCCACACTCCTCTACTCATGTGACACACAAACACAATGTGTGACAGATGTGACTGCATTTCAGTCCTTGCTGACATGGTGTCTCCAACAGCAGTCATTACATATGGCAATAAGCATTATGCCAACATGCACAGCTCACATCCTGCACCACCTGCACCCAGATCATACACATTTGCATGTGTGCCCCTCCTTACCAGACACATCGCCAAACAAGAGACACCTCAGAAAATCCTGCCAGTGGAGAACACAGTACATATAATACTGCATGCACCACACTCTCACCAGTCAAACATGTGGCAAAACACAAAATCACACCTCTTATTCATAGGTGATTACATCATGAGACACATTGATGTCTGCGACAAGTGGCTACATATGGGAAAGATCATAGATAGCTGTCTGTGGGTTGACACAATAGGCCTTACCACAGATAGCCACAAATCAAGGAATATCAGTTAACATAATGTTGACATCATAGCTCCTGCAGGTGTGTATGACTAGGTACATACATCACTAAACTGTATGCAGACACATGAATGAGCTTATCCAGTCTGTGCCTCTTGTGGGTATGTGCATAACTTTCAGCTGTAGTTGACCCTCATCTAGGATGATGGCTCCATACACCCAGAAATTGATAGAAGTCAATAACTGCCTTAGTGTTTGGTGTCATTGTAAGGGGATCTACTACATGTCTGCCTGGGATGCCTTACTCTACAGGCATCAGTGCTTCACCAGTGATGGTCATCTCTCACCCTTGTGATTTGGATTACCAGCCAAGGCTGCTGACACCCCCATGGTGCATCTTAGATTCACTATTGAGGGAAAAGTTGGCAATGAGAACACCATCTTTAAACAACATCATGGTTATGCTGCTTCACACTGGTATAGCAACAATGAACCCCACTCTGTGAAAGATGTCCCGACCATGGAATATGCAGACATGTGTGCAGTCAAGGGCATCAGGTTCAAGGCTGTGGACAGCACCACAGCCATACCAGACTACATGTCCAGCCACATCCTCAGACCTCAAAATGACAGTGTGCAAGGTAATGCAAGTGGTGTATACATACTCATTAAGGATAGATACACATCCAGATTTTGTGAAACACTGTGATTTTATGCAGACACTGCAGGTGCCACAGGTGCCATTCAGTACTGGAAGGGCACATAATCAAGCAATAGCTAGTTACAGGAGCAGTTCCATAAATTAAAGACACCCATTGTGCGTACTTGTATGTACATGTGTCTATCCATATACATCATTACATCATGGCTTGGGGTGGCATAAGTGACCACTAGCTGTGTTGCTTACTCATGCTACAGCTCACTTGCCCAAAGGTTAGTCCACCTCCTTAATGCCTTGCAGCAGTGCCTTGACATCTCCACAAGGCAAACCAACTTATTGCATCATGTGTTTACCAGTATGGGTGACCACTGCAGCCCCCAATGTGAGGCCTTCCCTGGTGGGATCTGACCACAGATCAGTCTCATTAAAACTACCAGCACTAATCCCCCCTTGCAGACAATACAGACATATATTTCAATAAAGCCATTACCTCCTGTGGGATGGTTTACATAGCTTCACAGCATCTTCCCCCTCAGATGGGATAGGCAAGTAAGCAGATCTCTACACCCATGCATTATGCCAGCAGCATTACAACTGCATGAACTTGGCTGTACGTTTCAGGAGGAACACAGGCTCCTCATGGCACAGCAAACCTGCCTAGTGGACAACTGCCATTAGCAGGCTGTACCGTAAGAGATGGACATAGCTGTGTGACAGCTGGGGTGAGGGTGCCCCCTTAAAATGGAGGCACAACTTCCTCAGATAAAACAAGCACATAGTGTTGTGATGTTGTGTAGACACAGTAAGTGACAAGATTAGCCACCCACACAAAGCAGAACCACAACACACAGTGTATTTACATGTGTAACTCACACATAATGATACCATAGGTTCATAGGTTCATAGGTTGGTACTAGGCTATCGGCCCTAGGGCCTATACAAGCCTAGCCATAACAATTCCATGGCTATTTCTTCCCACACTATTTACTTCCCTGGACCCCTGTCTAGCAGGGTGACTGACGTGATCCCCGGGGTGAATTTCCTTTCTCCCATCCAATCATCAAGGTTCCTTTTGAAAAGGGCCAAAGAGACGCTCTGCTTGACATGTATGGGCAGTCTATTCCAGAGTCTGGGGAGTCTCTTGGTCAGGAATCTATCTCTCCAGCATGTTTTATTTATTGTGATGACAAGATTTAGATCCCTGCAGCATGTGGCTCTGAGGGATTGGGGTTTCTTTAAGTGTAGCATGTCCAACAGCTCTGGGTTTGACATGGCCTTATATGTTAAGCAGAGATTGCCTCGGAGTAGACTATATGCGACAGAGTATAGCTGGAGTTTTTTAAGGCAGTCAGCATAGGGCATCTTTAGGCCTGTGATTCTTTTAGTGAGTTATTTCTGCAGCCTTTCCAGTTGTTGCAGATGTCTTGAGAGGTACATACCAAATGGGGTGTTGTATTCTATAATGGGTCTAATGAGGGATGCGTACAGTGGGACAATGACCTCCTTTTTTCTGGATGAAAAGCCCTTAGTGATGAGGTGTGCCACATAGAAGGCTTTCCTGACTGTTGTGGTGATGTCGTTATTGAAGGTGAGACCACTGTCCACCTGTGTCCCTAAGTCTCTTATCACACTTTCAGCGTTTAGTGTACTGCCACCTATGTGATAATTCTCGGGTACATGTTTTTTCCCAAAGGGGATAACTATACATTTCTTGGCATTGAGCTTGAGCCCATGGCTCTGGCACCAAGTATCTGTTTCTGTAAGGCCCTTTTGTAGAGTATCCACATAATTTGGGGATTCAATAATGGCTCCCAGTTTGCAGTCACATATAATGAGTCAGTACTCATAGCTAACCTGTAGTCCCACAGATTCTGGTCAACTTCTCTCCACTGTCCCCATCACATGTGCCGCATGACATTCCTACAACCAGTCCCATAACTTCCAAATCTACAGAGCAGGTCATATATGGCCTCTCTATAGAGGATACACAGCATCCATTGGACATGCTAACATCCCAGGCTGCATCCTACATGGGATCTGACAAGGATTACTAACACTACTGGGAACACATTGCAATCATATTGAAACCACTGTCTGCATCCCAGCTGACTGGACAATGGCAACTGTCATTCCCTTGCACAGAGGTGGTGCATCCACAGACCACCAGAACTGTAGATCTTTTTGCCTGAGTACCCATATCTGTGTGCCCATATGGGCAATCATCATGAAGTTTATCAGCACACATATAGATGATCTACACACAGTTGACTGTACACAGTTTAAATGTCTAACAGGGGGATTATGACTGTGGACATTTCTGAACCAATCTCCAAGGACATGGGTGAGGGGTCATCAGGCCATACAACCCCATGGACTGAGCCAAGCTGTCTGACTATATTCCCCACTCAGGCATCATTTGCAAAGCACCCACTTAGGCATCCACAATACAATCATTGTAGGGGTCACTAAGTGTCCCATTGATGGCACACATACTCAACATAGGGACATCCACCTCCAATGGCTGATCTGTAAGCAGCAGTGTTCAGCAGGGTTCAGTTCTGGGTCCTGTAGTTCTTGGAATTCATTTAACCATTATACAAGCGAATGCTGAATGCGTGTGTCTATGTCTAACAGTGTTGGCTGATGCCTGCAAACTGTGAGCACTCAGAGACTGTGAGTTATGTAAATATCTTACAACAGAATATTGATGAATAAATGCCTGCTGACATACTAATGGCTATAAACTCCATGCAAATATACATGTGGTATTATTTCCATCAGTGACACACATGTACCTGGTAAGTAGTACATCAGTTGCAACATGTGATGCACATACTCAGGGATGAAAGAATTGACACACGGACCTGGCCACACAGGTTTACACCTAATGTGCTTGAGACCATCATGTCTCCCCAGTGGTATGATGAGAATCATATGTCATAGCTAAGGGCACAGTCACCCATAAATGATATACTTGTAATCTCCATATACTCTTCCCTCAGCATACCAATATCTGAGTGCAATGGCCATTTGGTAATGCATCTTTCCAAGCAGTACTGGCAACTGCACACAACAGTATGGTCCCTCACAAGGAAACTTGACGTCTTTAATATATATTTAATGGGGATTATCTGAAATGAGTATCATTCTAGCCTGTTGCATATAGACTACTCAGAGATGATCTGTATCTTGCATACACTGCAATATGTGACCCTGCTTGATTGTAAATGCTGAATATCTGCAGGTGCCATAGTAGATGGATTAATCACTCTAAGGACATTAACCTAGTCTGTGACATTAGTTATACACTCTGCTGGGAGATATTTGTCTAGCAGATTTTAACACACCTTTGAAACAGAACCCTCCCTAATGGCAAACAGAGCACCTTAGTGCACCTCAGTATATACCATCTGTATGACTGGCTGGCCGACCATCATTTCCTCACAGAACTTCTGCCTGTGTCCCTCTTAGACTGGGGCAATATGTGCTGATCATGTAAATAAGGGGATAAAGTTGTCTATGATTGTGAGGGCTGTATGTTCATTATGCTAGTGAAGTTCAAACCTCCTATGGTTCCATAAGCTAATGTTAAATGCTCTAACAGCCACACACATAAACATTGCTACATTGAGGATAGCACCACTTCCAAGTACTGCTTACAGGACACGGCATGGCACACACATTGTATAAGCTGGCTATATTACAACATTACAGCACTTACCTATGTAATGGTATGCACTGCAGATCACAGCAAGTGAGACATGCAACACACCTCATGTCTGCTATTACTATTGGTTTAAGACATATTATGCTTGATGACATCAGCAGGCCTAGTTGCGGTCAGGCATTTGGAGGGCCACATCGCCTGCTACAAATAAAATACTGCAAAACCCTACCTCTTTCTAAATTACTGAGGTGGTCATATATATTTCATACAGACATACACACCAAGTAGCATAGAGTGAGATTGGAACTGCTACTTATCTAGCCTTGCATATTATAGATCACTATACTTATTGCATGCACCACAGCTCAATTCTGATATGACAATGTTAGCTGGTATTCTTAAGGTAGATGACATCATCAATCCTTGCAGAGGAGGACAGTTTGGAAGCCAGCAGCAACTTACAGGGCCAAAAATTGTATAATTAGTACAATTTGATAGCCAATGAGGGTGCCTCAGTTGTTTTGCAGGGGGATATACACACACACACACACACACACACACACACACACACACACACACACACACCAAGTGACCTGGCATGAGATTAGAACCCCCACCTAATTAGTCCTACACAATATAGATCACAGTACTTATCGCATGCACCACAGCTGATGTCAGTTTTACATGTGATTGGAAGGAAACTACTTGTGGATTACACAAACTAGGCTTGTATTAAACAGCATCTGTGACATGCAGTGTGATATTGCTTCATACTGTTATCTGCATCTAGTATTCTAGCAGTGAGATAACTGTTATTATCCAAGTTGTGTGCCACAGTTACCAGTATGGCCATATATAGCTATTTGCACTTGGATGGGCAAGCCTGTGGCAAGAACTATGTGCCCTGTCCATGTGTGTGTAGATAACATTATACATTACACCACCTACTCATCTGTTGCTGTGTGGTGACATCCATCAGCCACAGGGGTTTATAGGTAAGTGTATTATGTACTGTTGAGCCTTACTTTGGATCCTTTGAGCAACATTATAGATGTGTGATAGAGAAGATGTATTCACCATTATTACGGTATGTAGGACAATACAGACATCCACTCACATATTTATGTATATAACAGGGATGTGTATATAAATGTGGCTGTGTGTATATGATATGTATATGTATTATGTAGATATATGCCAAGAGACTGAGATGTATGTTTTATATATATATATATATATATATATATATAGTTTTATATATATATATATATATATATATATACTTTTATATATATATATATATATATATATATATATATATATATAGATATGTATGTATATATCTATTTGAAAATACATAGAGATATATATGATATATATGTGAGAGATAGTGACAGACAGATATGTGTAAATATATGTATGTATGTATAGACATATCTACACATAACAGGTCATTTTGATGATGGGACAACAGAATTGTGCTCATTTTAACTAAGTGTATGGGCATGCCCAGTGGGACTGTCAGTACTTATAAACTGACACTAGCCCACAACTATTGTACTCCATTCCGGGATTTTTGTGTCACAGACAATGACATCTGTCACTGTTTCTGAAGTACTGCACTTCACTCGATATGTCCATGGCATTTTCCAGCTGTCTGATGTAATATTGACAGCATAGGTCTCAACCTGCTAAGAGGCCAATGTGGAACACATACAATTAGCAACATGTGACAAACAGTCAAAATGTTGACACCCTATTTTCACACTTAGTGAAAAGCGTACCTTGACCATGGTCATGGCCTTTCAACCAAAATATAGCATATGTAAGTATTTAATAATGCACACACTCACTTGCGACACTGATATTTACATATATACAATGATGTAGAAGCAAAAAGGCAGTGGCTCACTTATATAGAAAAACTCAAACACATACACACACACACACACACACACACACACACACACACACACACACACACACACACACTCCTTTTAACTGCTGGTATTTCAGTTATTTACTTGGGTGCTGTTTTGCTTCTATTTTATTTTTTCTCCCTCTCTTTAAATGCAATTTGCCACAACCGCATTTAGTGAGGGGGCAATTTTTTTTTTTTTAAATATTTTTATTCATTTCCAAAAACAAGAAAACATGAATGCAGGTTATTTATGACAATGAAGTATTTACAAATTACTTAAAAAGGTAGGCTAAAACCTCAAAACAGATATCAAACATTAAAACCAAAATAAAGTATTTACAAGGGTGTCTATTGTTGACATATAATTGACTTTCTATACTATTGTTTCCTGATTATAATCTGCTGCAGTCATTATTATCCAGTATTTCAGTTACTTTTTGCCATGCTACGTATAATGATGTAGTTCTTTCAGTTCTTCCTTTAATAGTGTTCATTTCCAATTGCGATACTGCTGACACCATATTTATGAATTGCTTAAAAGTTGGAGAAGCTTTGGATTTCCAGTTTGATGTAATGTTCTTCCTTGCAATAGCTAGGAGAGTCCATAAGATTGCATATTTTGTTCTTGGCACACAGTCAGGTACAGGTGCATTAAACAAAATAATAGATTTGGAAATCTGGAATTTATCATTGAATACCATTTGCAGAAAATAATTTATTTTATCCCAATATGGTTTAATCAAATGGCATTCATAGAACATATGTTGCCAGTCTGCTTTTATTGATAAATCACATCTCCAGCAGCCAATATTTTTCTTAAACATAAGTTCCATTTTATGAGGGGTTACATAAGATCTGTGTATGAATTGCCATGTAAAAAGTCTCCAATGTAATGAAAGTGATGTCTGCTTTGGAGAGAGAAGAATTAGTTTTTATCTCTGTCATTTGGCACATGTCCATTAACTGATCTATAATAATTCCATATTTTGTCATTATTATGCATTTTTATTTTTTGTTTGTTTTATAAATAGATGATAAGTATCCCTTTCCAGTAATGGGTTGATTTGTTAGTAATATTATATGTTCTATAAGGTTACGAACATTTTGTCTTATTGATGGTTGCATTGTTTCTTGTTTGCTTAATATATACTGTCTTAATTCTTGTACATGTAACCACAAACTATCTTCCATATTTAATTTCTGTTTAATCTTGTCTATTGTCAGAGGTTTTCCAGAGTTTAGCAATTGATGCCAATATTTAAGCATGTTGACTACTTCCATATTAAATGTTATTATATTACCTTGTGTATACGCTACTGGATATAAAAGAAATGACCATGCTTTAATATCAGGATTGCTATTAATAAGATTTTGGAAAATTTTTAATATATAAGTAATGTATTTGGAACTTATATTTTTATTATGTATCATCATATATTCCTTCATCAGCCATAGAAAATTGTTTGGTATGAAATCTGTATACTTATTTGCTGCTACAAATCCTGATTTTAACCAGATTCTCTCATGAACTAGCTTCCATTTTGATGTATATTTTGTATTTAGCCATAATGATATTGTTTTAATAATGGATGAATGCAAATATATTTCTATGTCTGGTAAACCTATGCCACCTATATCCCAATCATCTAGATGATACTTCATAGCTATCCTTGGTGTTTTTGGATACCACAGGAATCTTACCATTAAATCATTTAATTGTTTTAGGAGCGATTTAGCTGGTGGCAAAGAACAAGCTTGTATGACATAAAGAATTTTTGGAAATATGATCATTTTAATTATATAAAGCCTTTCTTCAATTAATTTTTGGAAATATGATCATTTTAATTATATAAAGCCTTTCTTCCATTGAAAAGAAAAATTTATTCCATCTTTGTATTAGATTTTTAATATTATTTAAGGTCTCTTTATAATTAGTTTCAATTGTAGTATCTAGGTTGTTGGTTATTATAATTTCCAAGTATTTAATTATATTATCGGTAGAGATATATTTATGGTATTTTTTATTTAGATCTTTTTTATTAGTATTTATAAGCAATACATTTGTTTTGTTCTCATTAAATTTAAGACTTGAAAAGTTTTGAAAGTTTTGAATTGAGTCCCATAATGCTTTTAAACTGCTATTATTATTTTTTAAGGTAATTAAAATATCATCAGCAAAAAGTTGAATTTTAAGCTCTAGGCTGTTGTCTAGTTGTATTCCTTCAATATTTTTAGCCATACGTATATTATTTGCGAAGGGTTCAATGACTAGCGCAAACAATAACGGAGAAAGAGGGCAGCCTTGTTTTGTGCCCTTAGTTATTTTAATAGATTTAGACAGATAAGATCCCAGTTTTATATAAGCCAATGATTTTTCATATAATGATTTTATTAACAAAGTGAAGTTGTTTGAGAAGCCATATTCTTCTAAAACTAACCACAGATAATCCCAGTTCACTGAATCAAATGCGTTATTTATGTCTAAGCTAATAACATTCATTTTGTTTTTTGTGACATTTATATAATCAATTAAGGAAAGAATTCTTTTAATGTTGTCATAAGTGTTCCTATCTTTTATAAAACCTGTTTGATCCTCCTCTATCAAAAGTGGTAGTAATTGTTTTATGCGAGCAGCATGTATTGCCATAAAAATTTTATAATCTATATTAAGAAGTGAAACGGGTCTGTATGATGAACATTCACTGGGATCTTTATTTTGTTTCAGAATTGGTGATATTAATGTGTACTTCCAAGAAGGAGGAATGTCTTTACCATTTTTAACTGATGTAAAGACATTCAATAACAACAGCAAAGCCTCATTTGATAGTAATTTAAACATTTCTGGGGTGATATTATCTATACCTGGAGCTTTGTTTAATTTTAGCTTATTTACTTCAGCTTTAAGTTCTGTCATTGTTATTTGTTTATCTATTAGTTGTACCTGCTCCTCTAATAACCTAACTTTAACATTGTTTTTGAGAAAAGCTTTCAATGCTGAATGTGTTTCTGTTTTCTCATTTTGATTATTAAGTTTATAAAAAAATAGCCTAAAAGCTTCTAGTATTCCTTCTAAATCAGATACTTTCTTTTTGGTTTCTATATTATGTATTTCCTTGATTTGATTTGTTTTAATAATCTTTTTAGTCCAATTTGCTATGCTTCGTTGGTTTTTAGGGTTCATTGAATAGTAACATAGTTTAATTTTTTCTAAGTTGATCATTGTTTTGTGGTGTAGCGTCTCTGAGTATTTTTATTAGTATCTTCTAGTTCTTTTATTAAGTTGGTGTTTCCATTTTGAATATCAAGCTTTAAATTATCTACTTTTGACTGTAATTCCATTAATTCCTTATTCCACTGTTTTTGTTTATTTTTATACCATCCCACCGCTCTTCCATATAGGTATGCTTTCAATGCATCCCATATATATATTTCAGATATATCTTTTGTAAGATTGATATCTAGGAATGTTTGTGTCTCTTTAATATAAAATTCCTTAAAATCTTTGAGATTTGTTATGTAAGATGGTATTCTTGTTACTGATATCTTTCTCTTGAAACATAAGCCTATCTCAAACGTTATGGTGTTATGGTCTGAAAATGGACATAAAATTGTCTTGACTTTATTTAATTTAGAGGTTAAATCCTTTGTTATGTACACTCTATCTATTCTAGAGTATGTATTATTTCTATGGGAAAAAATGTGTAAAGAATAGTGAATCTGGGATAGCATACTCATTTATGTCAACTATATTAAAAGTTTCAACATTCTCAGATAACTTTGTTAAAAGTGATCTCTTCCGTGTAGTTTTAGTATTTGCGTCAGTTTCTTTTATAATGCAATTGAAATCTCCAGCTATGATTAAATTGCCTTTGGTATATTGTACAATGTCTTCTAAGTGTTGTTTGGCCACTCTAACACCTAGTCCTGGTATCCAATAAATATTCACTAATGTATATATCATTTCATTGATAGATATTGTCACTAGACAAAACATTCCTGAGTTGTCATGGAACGTGTTTATGATTTTAGGCATTAAAGTAGTGTTTTTCTACAAAATTGCTACTCCCCTTCGCTTCTGATTATAGGTGGAACTTACTAGTATTGTATAATTTTTATTGTTTATTTTATTTATGTCTTCCTGTGTGAGGTGTGCTTCCTGTAAAAATACTAGTTGCACTTCACATAGCTTTAAATATCTATAAAGACTTCCCCTTTTGCAGCTATTTTTTAAACCTTTTACATTAAGAGATATACATTTTGCAATTGGATGTATATTAGCTTTGCTTTTATCCGAATTCATATACTCGTAACAATGTGTAGATGTGTGTACATGAAGAGAATGACTTGTTCTTTCTTCTTCCAACAGTATTACAATAGATTATAGACACCCAATAAAAGTAAATTACAAGATCATAACTGAGAACAATATCAGATAATTGAAGCACAAAAATCACGAAGTTAGACACCCAAACGAAAGTCCGTAAATTCCAAAAAGAAATGCAAATGTCACGAAACTGCAAATAAAAAATCCATGAAGAATAAACGTTAGAACTCTATTTATTAAAAGAGTACTTTCGGAAGGCTTAGTATCCTTCCTTCTTCAGACAAACCGCCAGGTTACATTAATTAACATTTAAATATTCAAATAATTAAACAATCAATGATGTCATGAAACTCATTACTGAATTTAAAGCAACGAATACAAAAAACTTTCCTTCGTTGTTCCCAACTCTTTATATTGATTGTAAAACTAATGCAACCATAGACTCACAACTAACATTCTTAACTATAATCCGATAATATATACTTTAAATATATAAACATATCTTATATAAGTTTATATAAAAAATATATATAATAAAGGAAAAGCATATCCAAACAATGAAATTTAAACTGTTAACATAAAATTAAATAATTTAATATAAAATAACCAATAAAAATAAAATTAATTTTCCTAAAATCAACTCGTAATATATTATATAAACTAATGTAAACATATAAACATATGAACATTTATATATAATTAATATATAATTATTCAATTGTAAAGCAACACAACCATTCCCTCAATTTATGGTATATACCTATTCATGATTTAATACTACCTATGTAAATACTGTCAGACTAATCATTAAAAACATTCCCCTTAAGACTATCCACGTTTATTATTATTAGTATTATCTCTTTAATGCCATGTGTTTTAAAATACATGTCATAGAGGTAAACTCATTAAGCCCTGGAAATACATGAGCTGCTGTCCTAATCTGCCAAAGAAGCTCTTCTTTTTCAAGAAAAAATTGCCAGGGACCTGTCTTTGGATCATCTTTAACTTGTTTTAGAATGGAAAACTTAAAATTGTGTTCATGATGTTCCATAATGTAGCAAGCTAACAAATTATTTGTATCCTTCTTAGATATTGCATACATATGCTCATAAATACGCCTCTGCAAGACCCGCTCAGTCTTTCCTATATAGAAAGCTGAGCATTTGGTGCAATTGGCCACGTAAACTACTGATTTAGAAGCATAATTAAAATTTCTCAAAATTCTGTATTTCACTTTATTGATTGTAACAGCATTACCTTCTTGTATGAACCTACACTGATGGCAAAATCCACATTTTGCCATACCTTTTACCCTCTGTATATTATTGTTTTTATTCCCTTCTAACAGGGTTTTTAAATTCATACCCTTCCTATATGTGATTTTAGGTTCAGGGCCCAATAATTGATGTAATTGTTTGTCCTCTATGATAATAGTCCAGTTTTTATGTAAAATATTTCTAATAAAATGATGATCAATAGAAAATGTACATAAGAATCTGGTGCTGATATTCAACCCCTCTGTATGTAATTCATTGCTACTAGATCCTTCGGAAGCCAAATTAAAAGACGTGCCTAGCTCACCCAAAATGGGTTTAAAATGCCCTGAATGTCGCTTATATACGACTTCTTCTTTAACTTCATTGATCAAACTTAGAGGGTAACCCCTGTTCCCAAACATATTGCTCAGGTTATCACATTCTTCCAAAAAGTTTAGATCATTGGTAATCATACGAGCTGCCCTTACCATCTGTCCCTTTACCACCACCTTCTTTTGATGGTAAGGGTGACAGCTGCTAAAATGAAGAAACCCATTTGAGTATGTTGGCGTCCGATAAATTTTACTAATAAATTTAGCTTTGGCATTGTCCTTGCATAACCTTATATCCAAAAAACTGATATTATTATCTTGAACTTCATATGTAAAATCTAAGAAATGTGTAAGTTTTTTAATTTCCTCAATGAATTTTATTATCACTTCAGAGGGACCTTTCCATAACAAAAACATGTCGTCCTGGTATCTAGTATACCAGGCGACATATTTCTTAAAAAGAGGTTCATTAAACAACAGTGTGTTCTCCCAATGGGCCATGACGCAGTTTGCAAATGCCCCCCCACATGGCGAACCCATGGCCACGCCAGAAGTTTGTCGATAAATTCTGCCATTAAAGCTAAAGAAATTATATTTTAAAACTAATTCTAGTAAGGTCTCTGTGATGTAAATAATATTGTCTCCAGCATTTCTATTTTCAAGGAATTCTCTAATCCACTCTAATCTCAATTGTTGCGGGATAACAGTATAAAGGTCTTTAACATCAATTGTTAATAGGACAAAATTGGGATCAAAGGGGATCATGTTGATATTAGCCAGAAAATTCCATGAATCCCTGCATATTTGTTTTTCTTTTTCTATAAGTGGTTTGAGAATCCTATCCACATATTTAGCACAGGCCACTAAAATAGATCCCCTACCATCTACAATGGGTCTATACGGTGGATCTACTATAGATTTATGTATTTTTGGTGCACCAAAAAAGATGACAATCTAGGTGCCGAGATGTTCAGATATCTATAAATATCTATATCGATAAACCTTTCCAAAAATAAGTCCTCTATTGTGCCCCTTATTTTACCATAGGCTACGTTCACCGCATTTATGCTAACCTCCTGGTATGGGCCAGTGTCTAAATGTGCTGATAACTCATCCACATATTTATGTCGATCCATAAATATTAGACCACTCCCCTTATCGGGTTTCATTACCTGAATGTTGCACTCTTGCAACAATTTGAGGAGGTCCCGTTGGTGGGTTTTAATATTCATCTTCCCATTTCTATTATGTGGTCTATTAGAAGCTAGAGACCTAAGATCTAACTCACAGGTTCTTTCGAAAGCTTTAAGGCTGTCTACTAGGGGGGGATCGAACAAACTAGCTATTCTGAAAGGATTAGTAAGTGCGGAACTTTTTCCTAAAACAATAGTGAGGTTAAGCTTACGCACAAACAATTTGAGGTCAATAATAGTTTTAGCCAAGTCCATATGTGTATCTGGAACAAAGGAAAGACCTCTAGAGAAAAAGTCAGCCATCTCTGGATCAATATGCAAGGAGGTGTAATTATAAATTTTGAAGTCTCCTTCTGTACTATATACAATAGTTGGATGGCCAGTTCGTGCTGTCATCTCTTCCTCTGATTTCGTTTGTTCCTTGGATTTGTTTGATTTCTGTTCAACTTCAAGTTCCTTTGATGGGCATGCTGTCCCTGCCCAAAACCCTGATTGCTATCAACGCCCACTGTGCTATTCCTTTTATTGTTGTTTCTCTGTTGTTGCCTATTATTATTATTATTATTATTACCTTGTCCCAGTTGATCCAAATTATTATCAAACTCATCATTAAAGTCTTGTAGGGGAGCATTATTATTAAAACATTCATCTGAAAAAACATCCAATTGTTGCATTTCATTGTTTTCAACCCAAATTTCCCTCCCATTAGTTATATGGGAAGACATCTTGAATTTATCTACTGTCTGAGCAATCGGGGGTGGCTTAGGGTATGCTCTGTTGTTTGCATATTGTTGAATGTCTCTATTGATTTTCTTTTTCTTGTTATCTAGCAGTTTATTCATAGTCGCATCTATGCTAGAAAAAACACGAAGATAATCATATTTATAACGTGGGAAATCATGATTTATTTTGATCTCCTGTTCTAAATCTGCTAGTTCTTTTTTAAAATCATCCACTTGTTGTAAATAATGATTGTTCAATATTTTGATAAATTCAAAGCTCTGTTGGTCAAATAATAACAGAAGCTGCTTATGAAAATGAGAGCCTCCTATTAAGCCCACTGGAAAATGCCACTGTCTAAGTCCTTTTGGCACAATCTTTTTTCTAGGCATTCATCCAAATAAGCCATTTCTAACTGCAACTTTTTGCATCTGAATAACTTATAATCAAATTCTCCAATTAAAGCTGCGATGTTGTTAGAGTTGGGGGGGGGCGGTCTCATTCAAAACCGCACCCCCTTCACCAGCTTCAGGAGAAAAAAAGTTTTTTCTGTTCAAATAAGTGGTCAGAGAAGGTACAGAATCATTAACATTAAAAACTGGACCAGTACCTTGTATCATGTTGCTGCCTGCCACAAAACCTGACCTTTGGCCCGCTGGAATGATAGATGTATCGGAACCGGTAGAATTGGTGATGTCATTTACCGAGTTCCGAACCCCAACCGACTGTTGGGGACTTCTATTATGAGCGTTAGTTCCCATGTTGATAACATTAACATCCTTAATAGAACCAGATAATCCACTAGAACAGCCGTTAACCCTTTTCGCATAGCTATCCAAATGTTCAATACGCTGAGTCAACGACTCCACTCGACCCAGAAGTACAATATCAGATAAACAACCACCAAACCCCTCCATGAGAAAAAACATCTCATCCTTGAATGATCTAATCATTCAAGCGATCTCTCTAAGTCTGCATTTCAGCATCTTCCCCCGGCCCCACCATATGGTAGTTTTATAATGAAAAGTATCTTATAGTGAGGGGGAAATTGATAGAAGTTTATTTTTTCTTCTGAGATCTCCCTTCTATGTTTGCCCTACATGGTCAGATGTTTCCTGCTTTCTGTCATATATAAAAAAATATGTGTTTCCCTTCCTAATCCCTACTGCTAATTCCATTTTAATTTGCACCTTCACTTCTGTTTCACTTCTGCTGGCCTCTCTTGTTTTGTGTTTTCTTTTCCTCCCACTGCTTTCTTTAGTTCTGCCTGGCGTATGTATTCACTTTTACTCTAATCACTGGTTTTGCTCACTTTCTTTTCTATTTGCTTTGATCTTCACTTCTTTTTGGCTATTTCTCACACCTTTGCTTATATCCTCAAGTACTCTATCATTAACCCATACATATACATTGTTTAACCATTTACTTTTTTCCCACGTTCATAATCAATCTTTTACCTCTCCCTAAGAGCATCATAATCCTAAAATCTCACTACATCAACTTTGTCTTTGTATTCTTGTCCTTTCTCCCACTGCAAACTACATAATGACGTCTTTACCTCAACATCCATCAGATAGGACCATATCCAGAATTCTGCCTTTTCTATACCAGTACTGCACCAGCTGGCAAAAGATCTCATGGTCCAAAATCTCCATCAACTCCCACTTCTCTGTTACTCTGGTGTCATAGAATTTCCAAGTCTACTTCCGGAAGCTTCAAATCCCCACAAATATTAACCTTTTTGCTCCTATCCCCTTACTATATTTTTCCTTTTTTTTTTCATCCTTCTCCCATGCTGGTCTTATGAGGCAATTCATTGTATCAATCCATCAGGTCCACTCCACCCTCAAAGAATAAAGGAAGAAAAAGAGATCTCAGGG
The DNA here is from genome assembly GCF_019279795.1 of Protopterus annectens. Classification (NCBI taxonomy): domain Eukaryota; kingdom Metazoa; phylum Chordata; order Ceratodontiformes; family Protopteridae; genus Protopterus; species Protopterus annectens. The sequence goes on from NC_056739.1 coordinate 1,868,157,709, forward strand.
TGATAGCAGACATAGAAACAAATCACATCTTGCAGACTGAGGAAGAGCATCACTGAATAATCAGGTGATGGACTGTATCCTTATAATAATAGACTGTAGAATTCAAAAGGTTCTACCACTCATTTTTAGACAGCTGGTAGGCCTGCATGGAATGCTGTGCTCCTTCCTGGTGCCTACACGAGGAGAGGGAGCTAAGGCTCACTGAGATTATACAGATGAAGGCAATGAACGGAAGAGATGACAGCTGACAAGAGGAAAGGTTGGGGGAGATAGAGCTCTTATCACCTGAGAATAGGTGAGGAAGGAGACAGATGGTAAGGGTTCTGAAGATACATTGGGTAAAAGCTTAATACAAAAGCCGGGAAGACCGGAGGAGGAACAACTATCTGACTAACTGTACAAAATTCATCTTAGGCATTAGAAAGCACATCTTCATTAAATACAGAAGAATAAATATAACCTGATGGGGCAGTGGATTTTCAAGACATTGGGATTCTATAAGATGGCCTGGGGTGGGTGCTCAGGTAGGAGAAAAGGCAGTACAAAGATGACAGCTGTACAAACTGGTCAAGTTAGACAGAAAACCTTTTTTTTTTAATATTTAATGCAATATGCACTTAGTTTTGCCATACATATTTTTGTTTTGTCATTTGTATAGTTGCACAACAGAAGCCGAGTTTCTAAAGTTCCTCTGCAACTGCAGGGATGTGTTGGCTGTGATGCACAACAAAGGTCATTTCTGTAATGCAAAATATTTAAGTGTTAATTATTTGTACTGTACATGTGATTGCAAGTGCTGATACTCAGAAAATGCATTTAATTTGACATTTATATATAAAGTAAAGTATGTAAAAAAAGATTTTGGATTTGTGGACAAATAAAACATTTTTTCAACTGTTGTCATATTTATAAGTGTAAAAACTGATTCCCTGAGCTGCAGTGACGTCTAAGACTTCTAAGACTTCTAAGTTGAGTGATTAATTTTGAAAGCTAGACTACAGAAGACACAGCACTTCCATGGAAGCCACAGTGTTCACTTTCCTATTTTGTACATCATTTATTTTTATTATGAATGAAACCAAACTCTCACATAGCAGATTTGATTAAATGCTCTAGGGCTGTGAGCACTGATAAATGTAAGTAATTGTTCTGAAAGTGTACCCAAAACGTTCACCTGTAATAATGAGTACACATCTGTGCAGCTCTAGCCTCCTAACTATAAAAGTATTTGCTTCATTTGCTTTCAGGACCTTTTTGTATTCAATTTAATTCCTATTTAACTTATGACAGAAACAGTCATTTTTTTTCTTTGTTTGTTATGCAAGCAGTAGTTGAAATACTGCCGCTGATACAGAGATCACATTGTTAAAGTAATTTCTGCTGATGCACTTAACAGAGTTACAGCTAACAGCTTAAGTAGTTGCTAAGGTAACCAGCTGTAGACACTTATATAGACATGGGCTTGATTACCATCACTTTAAATTGCATATTCAAAGAGCTTAAGCAAGTCATGACATGATGCATTTATATCTACTCTGCACCAGTTGCCATGGTATAGTTTTAATTACTAATGTGTCTGCCTTTACTTTCATTTGAACGGAAAATCAAAATGACAGTCTCTCTTTTTCTCTCCCTCTGTGCCCTGCAAGTATTGCAGTGACATGAAAACTAGTAACAGCACGTGATTGATCAAATTTTCTTTACCCTCAACAGCTCCCTTTGCTTTAAAAGCAGTGACTTGATTGGCTTGTATACCGCAGTGCATTAGAAAAGCCAATCAAAAACTGCAAAGCGAAGCCAGCACTGTTCAATGTAGAACAGTGGAACAGTCGGCTAAGCCGATGTTAAATGTGGAGCATTCCGCACAATCTGGAGCACTTGTCTGCTCAGATTGACAGAGGGTCATAATGTTACACCACATACAGACTGACAGTCTGTGAAAACACCAACATAATAATACCTCAGATGCAAAAGATGTGGATACTTTCAGATTTAAACTATCAACACCATCACCCAGGCTAACTTCCATAGTCTACTGAGCCACACAAGCTGTCAGACAGAGAGGAGTCATTCATCACACAATCAACAGAATACATATGTATGTTACATTGTATGATACATACAATGTGTGATCAGTTTCTGTGTTACTGCCCTGAGATTGCCTGGACTGCTAATATACCATTGATGAGTTATTGTTAAAGCAGTTATATGGAAAAACTGCTGTGTTGGATGTGGGGGAACAACAACACTACATGTTCTGCTGGGATAGGCAGTAGTCCATATGTCATGTGACCCCATTGTTTTACATCTCCCTTGACTGATGTAGTGAATATTCCAACCATGAGGCCTAGTGAATATTAAGGAACACATACTAGTGGACCGGGTATCTACAGTCCCATGTGAATGTTACTTCTGTCCAAATAGCCCACTATATTTTCTTGCATAAATGCAGCAGGTCCATTACATACACTACCATATTATAGTAATCCTAAAAAGTAGTGTGTAGGTAAGAGACTTATCTTGCAAAAGCAGCAGTTGATAGAACTGTAGTTCAGGGCTGACTCTGTCTGATGCAAGCACTACACAGTCAATACATGGATAGGTACAGGTTTTGTGGGTTGCCTAACATCACTTTTATTATATATATGTGAGTAGGAGTAGGATGTCACTCCCTAGGGCCCTAGGTTGTCAGTGCATGTGCTATGTGTTGTCTCTTAGCCAAGGCTGGGACATACTGGGCATGCCTACATCTGCCTACAGGGACATCATCAGGGGGTTCCTCCCCTGAGTCCTCCTGTGACTGTGTGGCTGTGGTGATCTAGGCATTGGTGGGGGAGGTGTATCCCTTCCTTTTGCTGATCCTGCTGGAGCTGTTTCCACAGGATCATATTGTGTAGGATAGTAGATACTGTGAACATATGTGCACAGGTGGCTGGAGAGTACTGCAGGGCTCCACCAGATATATTGAGGCATCAGAACTGTGACTTCAGAAGCACAAGCACATGGTCTATGATGTTCCTAGCTTGTGCATCTTCCTCATTATGACATTCCTCCATGGGTGTGTGTGCATTTCTGATGGGAATCATCATCCACGGTTCCATTGTATAGCCAGCATCCCCCAGTAGATGGCCATGTGGAATGTTCCCCCTAGCAAACATCTTGTACGGCTGTGATGCATGCCAGGTATGGGAGTTGTGATACCTGCCAGGGCTTCCAGCATACACATTCATGATAATCCCCTGGGCATTGCACATGACTTGGCAGTTGATGGAGTGGTATCCCTTGCAGTTGATGTAGTGTTCTACAATCTCCAGCTCATCTAGCTTCTGATAGGTTACCCTGGAACTGAACACTTTTCTCCTTCTCTGCCTAGGTCTACTGTCAGCAGCACCAGCAGCACTGACTTCAGCATGTAGCACATATAGATGTAACAGACCTGCAGCAGACCTTAATATTATCTCACTTAAAACAATCCCAGGGATTTTTTTTTTTGATTCAGCCTTTGTTTACATTTCAAGTTTGCCCTTCGGATCATGCTCATCTTTGGCTGGTGGGGGGGGGGGGGTACTGCCTGCAGGAAGTTTCAAAGGTGTTAGCCAAATTCCATCTCAAATTGCAGTCTGCAAGCCATTCATTATTTTAATCTGTGCATTTACCTATTGAGACAAGTAGCCTTTCAGAAATTTTATGACCTGTCTGCATGCTGCTGCTTTACAAAGTATATCAGTAATTCAAGGCTTTTAAAACATTAGTAAACAAGAGTTTTTTGTTTTCTTTCATTTCATATTTTTTCTGGGGTGGCTGTGAATCCTGGCCAACTACATCAATAAATAATATGACATGGTTTCCACCTATAGAAAACATCTTAAGTGAGGCAAACAGCGGTGGAAATCATATTTCTCTTTCATTTTATGTTCTACTATGTTCTGATTTTTCAATGCTATCCTGGTGTATTGGCTTTGTGACCTGCTAGTTATTCTATAGAAAGCAAGTGTGTGACAGAAAGTTGGAGCATTAGTAAATACACTCTTCTGTTCCTTTTTCAGCTTCTAGTTGGATATGTGATGATTTCTATACTACTAGACAAATGCAGTATTTTTTATAAGCAGGCTGCTTGTACATCTGTAGAAGCATGAATGATACAAAGTTTAAAAATTAATATATACTCATCTTTTCCTTTCACTTCATATTTTATTTTTTGCTGATTTCCAGTTACTAACCAAATGCACTTCCTCATGTACATGCTACAGCTTAGTGAGTTACTGCATTGTATTGTTTTCAACAATTGTTTCTTTTTTAACCTTATAGCTGTATGAATTTGTTTCTAGTTCTATTGTTAAAACAAATAACTGAAATGATACTGTACATCTTTTGGCATCATTCTAACAGTCTGCAGTACCTAGCATGTGCCTGATTCCTGGTCTGACAATGGTTAGTCCTACATAGTAACATTAAAACTGTTTCCATTCCTCACATCATAGCATACCTCTCAACCTCTTAGCACAAAAAATCTGGACACAGCCTAAAATAATAAGAAACAAATGCAAAAAATAGAGACAAATTTCAAATACTGCTCTTATAAACTTAGAAAGTTGATAGAATAACAGGATTTCTTAGTGTGCATTTTCTGAAGGATATGAAGTCTGAAACTCAAGTGTGCATCATTATTTAGTAACTTCAGTCCTCAGTAATTTGCTAGAAAATCAAAATTTTATGAGGAACAGACAAAAAATATGAGGCAAACATCTGGACATCATACCTATCAACTGTCCAAATTTTCCCAGAATGTCCAGATTTTTGCCTCATTTTCATAGGTTCATAGGTAGGTACTAGGCTATTGGCCCTAGGGCCTATATAAGACGAGCCAAAAAGGTACCCTGGCTTTTGCCACCCAAGAAAATTATTTTCCTGTGCCTCTGTTGAGCAGAGCCACAGAAGTGATCCCCGGGGTGAATTTCCTATTTCCCATCCAATCATCAAGATTTTTCCTGAAGAGTGCTAATGCGGAGCTTTGTTTGATATAGATAGGTATTTTATTCCGGAGTATGGGAAGTCTCTGAGACAGGAATGTATCCCTCCAGCATGTTCTGTTTATTGTGGTGACAAGGTTTAGGTCCCTAGAGCATGTAGCTCGGAGGGATTGGGATGTGTTTGGTTTCTTCCTCAATAAATATGTGATTTTCTCACAAGTCACTAAATAATGACAGACATTTCAGTTTCAGACTTTGTATCCTTCAGAAAATCCATGCTAATGCATAATATTTTATTCTAGCAACTTTCTCAGTTTATAAGAGCAATACTTAAAATTTGTCCCCATTTTTTGGGCTTTGTCCCCCCATTAATTTAGGCTTTGTCCAGAATTCTTGTGTTAAGAGGTTGAAAGGTATGCTGAACATTCAGGGAAAATCTGGACAGTTGAGAGGTATGCATGGTAGTGATGATGGAGCAAAGTGACAGAAAGTACAGTTGTGTGAAATCTTACCATAGCAGTTGATGTCCTTCTCTTCTCTGGTGAAGTATATGGTAGAGAAGTGATCTGTCTCTGTGTACAGCCCGTCGCTTGGCTAGTATAAATAAGCTTAAAAGAGATCTTGGTTGTACGCAACATCACATTTAGGCTCCCCACACAGAACATGGGCCATAAAATTTACTTACGGACGCAACTACCTAGAACTGTATTGCTCCAGAAGAGAAAGTCATCATGGGACAAAGGAGTCCATGCACATTCAGATTGAAAAAAATGAAGAATAAACAAAAAGGGGTTGGGAGGGAGGGAGAGAGTGAATATTGCAACAATGAACAGTAGGACATCTACTGTTATGGTAAGATTTTACACAGCTGTACTATGTCATTCTATACCACTGCTGCAGTATTCGGTACAGAAGGGAGAGTAGAAAAGCTCAAGGACAGAATCGTAGGTGGAAGGCTGAGAAGAGCCCTCAAAAAACCCACATAAAATGGTTTCACAAAACCATCTCTGACCCTAGAAACCAAATCCAACTTATAATGCTTAGTAAACATATGCAGTGAAGACCAAGTTGAAATTTCAAGGATGGACTAGTGTCCAACCCCTTGAATAAGGCACCAGAAGAGGCCACAGCCCCAGTGGAATGCCTTCTAACAAAAGCAGACTGAGATTTGCCATGAAAAAGTAACAGAAATAAATGGCCTTAAATATCTTGGAGGAAATAGTTTGTTTAGAAACAGCCAAACTTAAGACCTGGAATGAACAGAAGCAAAAAACTGTTAAGACGTATGAATAGTCCTAGTTTTATCCAAATAGTTCCTAAGCAGTTTTGTGCAAATCCAAGGTATGCAGAATCTTCTCATTAGCAGACTAAGGAGAAAGGATAAAAGGACTGTAGTTGTACTGACTTATTTAAGGACAACTCACTTACCACCTTGGGCATAAAAGAAGGATTAGTACAAAGGGACTCCCTGTCCCTGTGAAAAACCAAAAAAGGAGGAACGGCCATAAGGGCCTGGAGCTCAGAAACCCTCCAAGCAGAAGTAAGAGCAAGCAACAAAACAGTCTTTCACATATATTGTTGCAAAGCAGGCTCAAAAGGAGCACAAGTCAATTTTTTCAAAACAAAATTAAGGTCCCAAGGAAGAGGAATAGGCTTTCTTGGAGGCCTAACATGCCTTTAAGAAATTGAAAGAGGACCCAGGTTATAACCATAGCACTAAACAGAAAATCTCTTCCATTTGGACATGACATTTTCTGGTTGAGGGTTTCCTTGTCTCCTGTAAAACCCTGAACATGTCCATAGAAAAGAGGTACCTGAATGGGGATCAAAACTCTATCACCCACAATGTCAGTTGCAGACTGGACAAGTGGGGATGGATAACAGACCTCTTTTTCTGTGAGGAGATCCAACCAGCAAAGTAACCTGTGATGACTACCCATGGCCAGATTTATTTATTTATTTATTTCCAGTTTGATTACTGGGGAAGTCCATTGGGCTCAGAGAGCCCATTTTCAGTGGAGGCCTGGGGAGAAAAGCTCCATGACAAAGAATACAGATTAAGATTGAAAAGCAGTAACAATTAAGAACAAGTTACAAATATATGAATTTAAAGCAAAGCATAAGCAATTTAGACCATTGTGGAAAATATTTCCTTGTACAGAGTCATTTAACATACAGTCATGCATATAGAGAATATTTACAATATTTACATAGTTAATATCTTTGGGAAATAGCTTTGAAAGGATATAGTAAGTTATATCCTTTAGGAATGCAGGAGGAAAACCTGCTGGGGCCAAGAACTTAATAAAGAAATTAGGTAGGGTGAAAGCACATACATTTTGTTTAGAGGACAGGTAGGTGAATAGCTGTGATTTAAAGTTCTCTCTGTTTGGCAGGGTTCTTAGTGTTGAAGGGGGAGAATTCCATTTTCTACCTAGGGAGTAAAAAAGAAGAAGCTGGCCGGCAGGTTTTTTAGGTTTATGGATCATTATTAAGTTTTGGTTTTCTGATCTTAGGGTGCTATTATGGGTGTATGGTGGAAGGATGTTTGTCAGAGTGGGGCATTTTGTTGGGCAAAATAGGAGTCTGTGTGCAGTGGTAAGTTGGAAGAAGTCTAGGTGGTTATGGAGTTCTAGCCAGTTCAGAGATTGGAGGGAGAGGCAGTGATGGGTAGAACTGTTGGCTTTAGTGGCAAATCTGGAGATTTTATTATAGCAGTTTTCAAGTTTAGAGGTGATGGAAGATGTCTGGTTTGTTAGTAGAGGGGCTCCATACAATAGAGAAGGCAGAAGGTACGTAGTGGCCAGGGTAGGCCTAGTGGAGGAGGAGAGGAAGCGATTGTTCCTATATAGTATCCCTAAAGTTTGGTGGGTTTTCTTTATGTTTTGTTGAATATGGATGTCGAACCTGAGGTGTTCATCTATTGTAACACCTAGGAGTTTGGCGAAGGGGACCACTTTGATGGAGGAGTTGGTTAGGCTAAGAACTTGGAAGGAATTTTTGTCATATGAGAAAGATTTTGAGGGAGGGAATAGGATTATTTTAGATTTATTTGCATTGAGAGAGAGGTGATTTTGGTGCATCCAGGTCTCAGTAGTTGAGAAGGCGATTTGGGTTTTAGTTAGCAGTTCAGGGAGGTTAGAGACAGAGCAGACTAAGGTTAAGTCAGCAGCATATTGAATGACTTTTGCGTTAGGAATAGCAGAGTGGAAATTATTGATAAAGATGTTAAATAGCATAGGTCTGAGGACAGAGCCCTGAGGGACACCAGTTGGGGTTGGTAAGAAAGGAGAGGTGGCTTTATTCCATTTGACAGCCTGAGTCCTATCAGACAGTTAACTTGAGAACAATGCTAGAGTGTTTTGGGAGAGATTAAGGTTTGAGAGATGACAGAGAAGGTGCTTCTGGGAAACAGTATCGAAAGCTTTAGAGAGATCTAGGAGTACTGTAGATACTAAGTGTCCGGAGTCTTGGGCTTGATTGACAGTTTCTAGGAAGGAAAGTAATTCAGTCATAGTGCTCTGTCCAGGGTGGACGCCATGTTGGGTATGGGTAAGGAGTTGGTTTTAGGTCAGAAAAGGCATGAGTTGAAGATGAATACATTTTTCCAGTATTTTGGAGATAGGTGAGAGTAGTGCAATGGGGCAGAAATTTGAGATGCCTGTATTTTTACCTCCCTTGTGGAGAGGAAGAATAAAGGTGGAATGCCAATGTTTGGGGATGTCTTAACCGATAAGCATTCCATCAACACAATGTTTCAAAAGCCAGTAGGGATAAAGAACGCTGGTTTCCATGGAATCCTGAAATTCTAACTGCTCACATACATAATCCCAACCATCTGGAATAATATAAAATGTTCTTTATCTCTACTGGTTTTTGAAATAAAGTTTGAGGATGTAGGACTCCTTTATGGATCTATTGATAAGGATGCTAACTGGGAATGCTATTCCATCAGCAGCTAATTTTAGGAAGGAGGAGGGAATGTTATTGGGTGCATTGGAGCAGAGTTTGAGTTTGGATAGGAGTCTTTTTATGAGAGTAGTGGGGACAGGTTTGAGCTCGAACATAGGACGAGAGTTATTGGGGGATTTAGGAATAGGAAGTTAGAGGGAAGAGTTATTGTTGGGAAAAGTCTTGGTCAGGTTAGATATAGAGTCTATAATAAAATGAGTTAAATTGTGGTGCTAATTCAAGGTTGGGTTTACTTGGGTCAGGGCAGGGGTTATTTTTGGAGCCTGGGTTAAGAAGTGAGTTTATAGAGTTCCAGAACTGCTTAGGGTTTTTGGTATGGTTGGACTGGACCTTTATATAATAAGATTTTTTTGTCATTGGTGATTAGCTTTTTTGCAAGGTTATGGAGCTCTGTGTACTGGAGATGGGTCTCAGGCAGTTTATTCTTTTGGAAAAGCTTCCAGAATTTATCTCTTTGATGCATAGTTTGCTTTGTTTCTTTAGATAGCCAGGGAGTAGTAATAGTTTTTATCCTTTTGTGTCTTAGTGGGGCTAGGGAGTTTAGAGTTTCTAGGAAGGTAGTATTGAAGTAGTCTATGGCTTTGTCAAGTGGAAAGGTTTTGAGAATGTTCCAATTCATTTGCTTGAAAATATTGGAGAATGTTTTGGGGTCAGATTTGCTGAGGTTGCATGTAAGCATGTATTGATGCTGATGAGGGGTAGAGGTGGTTGCCCAGTGAATAAAAGCTGGGAGGTGGTCACTAATGGTGTCAGCGATAGTGCCAAAATTGGTGATTTTGTTAGGATGGGTGACTAAGATCCAGCCAAGAATGGATTCTTGGGGATTTGTTTTATTGGGTCTGGTGATGGAGGGGATTACTTGAGTAAAATTATAGAGGTTAATGGATAGGGAAGGTAAGGGGCTGTTGATTTTATTCCATTCGATGTTTACATCGCCTAGTTTATAGGTTTCATAGTGTATTTCTGTTGAGACCCATAGGAGTATATCTTCAAGGATAGTAGTGTTGTTACTGGGTGAGATGTATAAGGCAATGACACAGATGTGTTTGTGATTATTTATTTTTAGTAGGCCGGCTGTTAATTCTGTGTTGGGGAATTGGGGAATAGGATTTGGAAGGGGAATTAAGGTGAGAAAATAAGATTACATTAAAGCTGTGCCACCACCTTTTCTATTTAAGTGGTCACATCTCAGAGTGTGAAATCCAGGGGGTAGGATTTCAGAATCAGAGATGTGGGGTTTGAGCCAGGTTTCAGAGATGGCTATGATGTCGGGTTGGTTGTGGCTTAACCATGCTTGGAATTGGTGTATTTTATTACTGAGACTCTGGGCATTAATTGTGAAGAACTTAAGAGTATTGTAGGAGGAAGGAGGAGAAGAGGGAGGAGGAGGGATGCTGTTGATTATGGGTGGCTGAGGTCCAGGGTTGGGATGGATGTCTCCAGCTAAAAATCGGTTGCTGAAAGAAGTAATTTTTGCAAGTTTGGATTTGTGTCTTAAGAATTTAAGTTGGTCTAGGATAGGCTTAGGGTAGGTAACTTAGATGTAGTGTGGAAGATTTTGGGAAAGAATAGGTGCAGAGGGTTTGGTTGAAGTAGGGAGGGTGAGATGAGGTAGAAGTAAGAATTTGACAGTGGGTGGAGAAGGGTTTATGTGGAAGTTTGAGAGGTAGTTAAAACTGGAGGTTGTTTGGAGGAATATGAGGTGGCATAACAGTGGGATTAGGAGTAAGAGGAGGCAGATGTGGACTCGGAGAGTTGAGATGATTGAGAAGGGCATGTTGGGAGTCAGTATTATAAAGGTAAAAATTTGTAAGGGGGGAATGGCCATGAGGAGTGAAATAGATAAGACTTGAGTTAGAGTGTAAGAAAGAAGTAGGGGGGATGGGAAGTTGGACAGATGGCATGATAGAGAGTGTTTAGATTAAATGGTGTAGGTGTGAGGAGGAGGGGCAATGAGGAGGAGAATAGAGGGAAGTGTTGTTACTAGATAAAGGAAGGAGGAAGAGAATGGAAGGAAATGGAAAAAAAGTGTTGTTGCTGGATAATGGGAAGAGGAAGGGAGCTGGAGGGAGGTATTTTTATTGGATAATGGACTTGTGGGTGTGGAAAAATGTAAGATAAATATAATTGCACTGGGGTGGGATTTGGGGGTAGGGTAGGGAAGCGGAGTGAGCCCGCAGGGTGAACAGAGTGGGTAGAGCCAAGGAGGAGGAAGAAAATCAGCAGAAAGTTATCAGTGAGGCAGAAAACAGTTCTGAGGTGAAAATGTACAGGATAGGTACAATGTAAGAAACATTTAACGAAGGAAGGATTATTCAGTTCTAGAATCTGAAGCAGGGTAATGGAACAAAAATATCTGATTTTACAGGGTTTAAACAGAGCAGAGCTGGGTTAAGAGGAAGAGTTGCAGTATTGTGAATGCATGCTAACTGAAGACTGGAAGACAGTGTCACCTAGAGGCCAAAACAGGTAAGTACGAGGACAGACCATGGGCACAGGGGGAATGGGAGGAATCCTAGAAAGTAAAGGGGGAATGAACTCAGTGACTGGCTGATAGCTATTATTCACTGGGATGGTATATCACAGGGTAGGTTATGATATAATTGTAATTGTTAATTACATACACTTTTTAGTTCTTGGGGAGGTTACATAAAACACAGCAGGATTTCCTTTGAGATGTCCATTTCAAGGGTGGGAAGTCAGGGTTCCACGCAGAGCAATGGGAGGCACTTGGAGTGGTAAGGATGCAGCAGGAGCAAACTGTAAAGTGAAGGAATAAAATAACAGTTGCATATGATACAATGTTTCTGACTAAAGATGGGATAAGAAGAAATAAAAAATAAATGTAGTGAATTGCCTGGAGAAGGTATAGTGTAGACAGTGTGCGAGAGTGAGAACAGGGATACAAAACTTTCCACTATAGATATAGAAACACAAATTTGTAGGCTGCAGTCTTTAGGGACAACGTAAAATAGCAGCTGGGAATATCAAGCAAATACTTATAGCTTCAGGGAAGGTAGCAAGAGCAGAACTGCTATGGTAATATTCTATTAGAGCAGCACTAACATATGTTAGACAATTACAGCAAATATTTACATGGCTTTCACAACATGTAGAAATGCAGAAATGAAAATCCTAGCACAGAGAGTAAACGCAGTAGTCACAATGCGGGAAACCAATAAACCAACAGTGCAGACAGGAGTCCACTCACACTATTTGTTTTAGATCAAAATCACTTAGTGAAGCATTCTTTGTCAAAAAACAAAAAAAAAACCAAAAGTATAGCAGCAGACCTGTCATATTATACTGGTATTGAGAAGCCTACAGACACTTAACTGAAATTAAATGCAACAGGCAGTGAAAATAATACTTATAGTTAATTTGCATGCATTTAAACTGCCTTCATCTATGCTGCACAGTTTGTAAACATCAGCGTTTGGTCAATTCAAATGCACATTTAATTTTGTTGGACAATTGAAAACATCAGCATTTGGCCAAAGACACAGAAACCAAACCTGCAAATGCAGACCAATGGAAGCATTAGCATTAAATGGGAAGTCCGAGTAGTGGACTGTCTAACACTGTGAAGCAGCTGATAAGCCACAATAAATCATCGGTGGAAACTCGGGAACCAAGCTTGGCATGGAATCATCATTAAAAACCTAGGAGACGGCTCAAGGTGAGCCTGTGGTGTTTGCTTGTTAACACGCAGGCAAGATGAATGGCTAATTGCAGGCTTAGAGGAAGAAAGCCATTTTAGTCGTGTAAAAGCTCAGAAGGCAAGCAGAATGGATGGCAGAATACAGGCAGAGTGGGGGAAGCCACATGAGTTATTTTAAATCTTGTCAGACGGGTCCATACACAAAAGCCGTGTAGGTGTTATTAGGCTGCAGTCCGTGGTTTGCTAATTGCAGGGAACAGCATAGAAAGCCGTTTAGATTGCACAGGACAGCAATACTGGGCTCACAGTTTCAGGGTACTCATTGAGCAACAGAAACTAAAGGAATGGAGGAACGGGCTAAAAGCTGGAAAACAGTGCAAATGCTGCTACTTATTACTTTAGAAACTCTGACCCCATGCTATGGGCACTGAAAAGATAACCCAAAAACACAGCCAAAGACAGTACATGTAACAGGAAACAGCTGAAGAAACTGTGAGCAAAACAGTGGCACGCAAAAAATACAAATTACAGTATAGCTTGTAAAAACGTAGCATTAACACACAATATCACATGTTTCAGCGTATACAAGCACTCACCCACAAGCGATGCTAGCAGCCTACAGAGATCAGGATTGGAGTGAATGAGGGGGTTATTTGAAAATGGCGACACTTGAACCAGCAAACCAATATAGATTTAGGGGCGGGGAGTAGGTATGAAGAGGGGGGGAGGGGGGAAAGGGAAAACACAATAGTAGAGACTAAGGAGGATAGGATGAGGTAGGGTTAGTGGGAAGGATGTCTGTTAGAGAAAGGGAGGAGTATAAGGTTGGAAGAAAGTGAAGGTCAGAGAGGGCCAAGAAGGTGGAAGAAAGTCAGAAGAAAGTTATCAGTGAGGCAGAAAACAGTTCTGAGGTGAGAAAGTACAGGATAGGTACAATGTAAGAAAAATTTAACAAAGGGAGGATTATTCAGTACTAGAAGCTGAAGCAGGGCAATGGAACAAAAATGTCTGACTTTACAGAGTTTAAACAGGGCAGAGCTGGGTTAAGAGGAAGAGTTGCAGTATTGTGAATTTATGCTAACTGCAGACTGGGGGACAGTGCCACCTAGAGGCCAACACAGGTAAGTACGAGGATAGACCATGGGCACAGGGGAGAATGGGAGGAATCCTAGAAAGTAAAGGGGGAATGAACTCCGTGATTGACTGCTAGATATTATTCACAGGGATGGTATATCACAGAGTAGGTTATGATATAGTTGTAATTGTTAATTACATACACTTTTTAGTTCTTGGGGAGGTTGCATAAAACACAGCAGGATTTCCTTTGAGATGTCCGTTTCAAGGATGGGAAGTCAGGGTTCCACGCAGAGCAACGGGAGGCACTTGGGGTGGTAAAGATGCAGCAGGAGCAAACCACAAGCAATGCAACATTATTTTTTTTCAGGTTGCTTGAGATAGAGTAGTCTGCAATTAATTTTTAAAGTCTGCTGATTCATTATAATCCCCAAAAAATATGATCCTAATTATCTCTTGCTTCTCCATCAAACCTTCAGCATTTACAATCTACCTGAGGAAACATTCTTTGAGTCTGCTTGGGGTATTAAAATACTTGTACAAACACTTTCAAGCAAAAATCCTAAATCTTCTAGACTTTGTTGCATATTCAGGAGCCTTACATATATCCTCCCCTTGTTTCTTTGTGAACTTTCCAACTTCTTATGGTTCCTATAGTTATAATGCAATATATGTTATTATATAGCTATATATATATATATATATATATATATATATATATATATATATATATATATATATATATATATATATATATATATATATCATTCTCTTTCGGCTTTTCCCGTTAGGGGTCGCCACAGCGGATCATCTCTTTCCATTTCTTCCTATCCTCTGCATCTTGCTCTGTCACACCAACCGCCTGCATGTCCTCTCTCACCACGTCCATAAACCTTATCTTAGGCCTTCCTCTATTCCTCTTACCTGGTAGCTCCATCCTTAGCATCTTTTTCCCAATATACCCATCATCCCTCCTCAGCACATGTCCAAACCAACGCAATCTCGTCTCTCTAGTTTTGTCTCCAAACTGTCCAACATGAGCTGACCCTCTAATATACTGATTCCTAATCCTATCCATCCTAGTCACACCGAGTGCAAATCTTAACATCTTTAACTCTGCCACATCCAGCTCTGACTCCTGCCTTTTTGTCAATGCCACTGTCTCCAACCCATATAACATAGCTGGTCTCACTAACCTCTTGTAGACGTTCCCTTTCACTCTTACTGGTACCCATCTGTCACAAATCACTCCTGACACTCTTATCCACACATTCTACCCTGCCTGTACTCTCTTCTTCACCTCTCTTCCACATTCACCATTACTCTGAACTGTTGATCCTAAGTACTTAAACTCATCCACCTTTACCAACTCTACTCCCTGCATCCTCACCATTCCTCTACCCTCCCTCTCATTTACACACATATATTCTGTCTTAGCCCTGCTGACCTTCATTCCTCTGCTCTCTAGAGCATATCTCCACCTCTCCAGAGTCTCCTCAACCTGATTCCTACTCTCACTACAGATCACAATGTCATCTGCAAACATCATAGTCCACGGGGCCTCCTGTCTGATCTCATCTGTCAACCTGTCCATCACCACTGCAAATAAGAAAGGACTCAGAGCTGATCCTTGATGTAATCCCACCTCCACCTTAAACGGATCTGTCACTCCCACTGCAGTCCTCACCACTGTCACACTACCCTCGTACATATCCTGTACCACTCTTAAATACTTCTCTGCCACTCCCGACTTCCTCATACAATACCACAACTCTTCTCTAGGCACCCTGTCATATGCTTTCTCCAAGTCTACAAAGACACAATGCAACTCCTTCTGACCTTCTCTGTATTTCTCCAACAACACTCTCAGAGCAAACATTGCATCTGTAGTGCTCTTTCCTGGCATGATACCATACTGCTGATCACTAATCATCACCTCCCTTCTTAACCTTGCTTTCACTACTCTTTCCCATAACTTCAAGCTGTGACTAATCAGTTTTATCCCTCTGTAGTTACTGCAGCTCTGCACATCACCCTTATTCTTAAAGATAGGTACCAAAACACTTTTCTCCACTCCTCAGGCATCCTCTGACTTTCCAAAATTTCATTAAACAATCTAGTTAGAAATTCCACTGCCATTTCTCCTAAGCACCTCCATGCTTCCATTGGTAAGTCATCTGGGCCAACAGCCTTTCCATTCTTCATCCTCTTCATAGCTGCCCTTACTTCCTCCTTGCTAATCTGTTTCACTTCCTGATTCACTATCCCCACATCATCCAACCTTCTCTCTCTCTCATTCTCTTCATTCATCAGCCTCTCAAAATACTCTTTCCATCAACTCA
>NC_056739.1:1868178727-1868206227 GCF_019279795.1 Protopterus annectens
AAAACTACTATCTTTAACACCTTTTTCATAGAAGCTGTAACAAAGATGGTTAATACAAACCCCCCCACTAATGATTCTAATCTTACAGTCCAATCTCCTATTTCTAACTCCTCTAAACCTTTTTCTTTGCAACACGTATCTACTACCTATATCAAATCTCTTATCCAAATTAAAACCCTGTTCTGCTTCTGTTGACAACATTCCTTCCTACTTCCTCCAGCTAGCTGTCGATACTTTTGCTTATCCTGCATCAATCTTAAGAAACCGCTCTATCACCGAGTCTACTGTTCCATCTATGTGGAAAAAAGTCTTCACATTACCTATTCACAAAGGAGGTAACTCCCTTGAAATCTCTAATTTCAAGCCATTGTCACCCCTCTCTAAAATACTTGAAAAAATGTATTCATAAGCAAACTCTGCCATATCTAACACAAGAAAACCTACTTACTCCTACCCATCATGGTTTTCGTCCAAAACACAGTACAACTACAGCCCTTATCTCCTTTACTAACACCATTTCACTGGCTTTTGATAATAACAAACTTTTATCCTAGACCTCTGTAAGGCCTTTGATACCGTTTCACACTCTCTATTCCTGGCTAAACTGACAAATCTTAATTTCTCCCCTGCTACTGTCTCTTGGTTTTCTAGCTATCTCTCTGATAGATTACAATCAGTAAAATGGCTCTCAGCACTCTCTCCCCCTCTCCTTGTAAAAATGGGTGTTTCCCAAGGATCCATACTAGGTCCTCTGCTATTTAATATTTTCACAAATCTACTATATACTTCTTGCACTCAGTCATCTCTTGTACAATATGCAGATGATTCTGCTGTAATTACAATCTCTGACTCTCCCTCCAGCCTCATCTCTACTACTCAGGCAGCCTTTACATCAGTTGAAACATGGCTCACCAACAATCAATTAATCTTGAATCCCAATAAAAACAAACTGTTACTCTTCCTACCTAAAACTCTTAATCATCTCATATCCACTTTCACAATACTGTCACTAAATAAAACACTAATAGTACTTGGATCTAGCGCCAAACTCCTAGGTGTCACCATTGACAATCAACTTAAATTCGACTTGCACATCAGCAATTTCATTAGGAAGACTCACCAAAAGCTAGGGCTTCTATACAGAAACAGAAAGTTCCTCACCTCCAAAGCCAAAGAACATTATCTCATACTTATCTCTTACCAAGTCTACTATATGGTTCTCAAATACTCACAAATCTCAACACTACTCTCCTATCTAAACTTAACTCAACCTAAAACAAGGTAGCCAGATTCTCTGCTCAACATACTTATAAAACCATCACTGTATCTCACTAAAGCACCTAAACTGGCTGGAACCACGCAACCTATTTCTTCTTTCACAGCTCCAGATTATACAATCTATAATATATCAACCAAACTATAGCCCTAACGTATCCTCCTATATATCTTGCTACTCTCCATCTAGATCACTAAGAAGCTCTGACCAAGACTTGTTACTTATCTATAAACCTAAGACGAATATTGGATGCAACTTATATAGTTACCATCCTACCATTGCATGGAACAAGCTTCCTCTTCAAATTAAGTTACTAACTCAACCAAAGCAATTCAAAGCAGCTGCTAAAGAGCACTTAAAAACCCTATGGTCATGCCTCTATTACCACTCAACTTAAAAAAGATTTTCTCTAAACCTCATAATATCTAAATACTACTCATATCTTTTCTCCTCCTCTCTCCACTGTTCCTACTTCCCTTCACCTCAACTTTTCCTTACCAGTCACACTCAACTTGGATGTCTTACACCTTAGCAAAACTCTTTACTCTTCAAAATATCTCCTCTAAATTGTCACCTGATAACAAAGAATGTTCTATCCACAAATAAGGCTCTAAGACTGTTAGATTATGCTTCGTCTCACATTACCTGTAAACTAATGATGGATTATAAATAGATCAAACATGTTTTATGTGTTTTATCTCTAAGCTTGTAATCACATAACTGAATAGGCTTATGCAAATGTTTTATTTTATTTGAACATCTGACTATATACATTTCTAAAGTACTGTACAATGTTTTAGAGTGTTTCTCCCTGGGTATCCACTGAAAAAGGGCTACTTTCAGCTCAGTTGGATTTTTTTCCTGGTCAACAACTGTAAAATAAAATAATTAATAAATAAATATGTCAGTAGAAGATTGTGACAGATTTGAATATGACTGCAAAAAGACAGAATGAAATATTCTAAATCAGAGATACCATTTCTCAGACTCTCCACTTTTCTTCAAGTGATGGCATTCTTGGAACTATTGCTTATAAAGGTTTGTATATTTTGTTGGGTTTTTCCCAACACAAGAGAGGGCACAGTGTGTTATCCACCCTGCAAAACAATTTTGCATGGAGAGTGGTGATTTTCAGAACTGGCTATTCTGTTTTTTTTTTTTGTTTGTTTTGATTAATTTTTTGGGGGAGAGGCTTGTAAGAATCAGGCATTTTGATTGCTGATGTTATATACACCTTTCTGTGTGCATACATATGTATATATGTGTGTGAGTGTGTGTATGTGTGTGTGTATATATATATATATATATATATATATATATATATATATATATATATATATATATACATATATAGATATATACACACATATATATATATATATATATATATATATAGATCTAGGACTTTTGAACGAAAGTTCAAAAGCCCAAATCCATTATCACCGAACACACTTTAACAAAAGCGCTTTCATCGAAAAAGCGCTTTAGTTAAAGTATGTTAAAAAAAATGAAATCCACTTTAATGCAGGGGGGCAAGTCCCCCTTTACGCCCATGTGGGGGGGCTGCACCCCCCACACCCGCCCTACTTTAATATTCTCTCTCCGAGGTCACACTACAGTGGGAAAATAGGAATTTTCCCTTACCGGACCGTAGTACGACCGGAACAACAAGCATACTTACGTACGGATCCCATATATATATATATATATATATATATATATATATATATATATAGACACACACACACACACACACACACACACACACACACATATATATATATATATATATATATATATATATATATATATATATATACAGAGAGAGAGAGAGATGTAAGCTTATACATCTATTTGTATGATCAGATTTTAGAATTTTCGAAAACTTAATAATAAAAAAAAAAAAAAAAAAAAGAACAGCACATATGATCAATTTAATGATAACACCAAACTTAAAAAATGTAAATAAATAAAATAAAAACACTGGAATATGCTATGTTTATTTTTTATGCAGCATTCTACACATCCCTGTACTACCATGTGGTGGGCTGTGCCTACCGTTCTCCCTGCAAATTGCATACACCAAATCTGAGACTGCACCTGCTGTCCCCCTTGCAAATTATATATACTAAATCTGAAAATGAATTACAGTCAGGAAAAGGTTACATTTACCCCTCCTCACTGTACTGCGATCTCCATTCAAAAGCTTACAGTTTTCAAAAAACAGCTCATGCATTCTTCACCATTTTATCTCTCCTCTCTCTCTCTCTCTGTATATATATATATATATATATATATATATATATATATATATATATATATAGATATAATATATATATATATATATATATATATATATATATATATATATATATATATATATACATATACATATAAAATTACACACACACACACACATACATCCTTATAAGTTGATTGAGTTTTCCAAAACTCAAAATGATGATGGTTGAGGATGTATGAGCTTTTTTTGAAAAGTGAATGCTTTCGGACACTCTAAAATGGCCCTAGGTGTGAGTGTGTGCATGTGTGTGCTTTCTGTTGAAGGTTGGGTGCCGGGCTGGCAACTCGACACCGTAAAACTCCACATGTTGTCAATATTTATTGACTTCAATAAGCAGTGTTTTGATAGAAAAGTACATATTCTATGATTGCCAGAAATAAAATATATGAAGGGAAAAATCTGGATGCTTTATGAAGCTCTGGACAGTTGAGAAGTATGATTTAAATATGTATGTGTGTAGATACACTTACATATTGACATAAAGCAGTAAGCACACAAACATATGTAGTCAACAAAGGACAAGAGTATAACATGGCTAGGCAGCAAACACACATACCTACACTGTGGTTTCACTGTGTGATGTAGGGTCACTGATATAAAACAGGATACCCAACAAACAGCACACAACACCTGGCATGGGATCATAGGGCAACAGGTGGAGGTCACCAACTGAAGTACCTCTTATAGCAATGAAGGAGTTATTGGCCTCTTCCAAAATAAAAGGCATCTTTACAGAGTCACATAATGTGGTGCTGCTTGCTTGGGCAGTGTTGTACAGGCACAAGTGACAATCCACTGCAAATTTCTTAGGTATGTAGACCTATTTCTGTGTATGAATACCTCCAACTCGTCTGTATCCTTTAATCACCTTAAAAATTATTAAAGCTGCCTAGTGTGTAGTATACAGGTACATCAGAAGTTCAACATTCATAGCCATCTGCATAACATATGCAGATAAAGTATTACTTTTTTTCACGTGTATATTAAATTTCTCAGCTGTGTGTTTACATCTGGTACTGGGTCATACTTATATAGGATATTGTGCTTTGGTGCATTTATAGGCGATTGCTTATTTGGCATCAGCACTGCTGTGCTAACCCCCCCCCCCCCCAGATGTTGGAGGATCTGCTGCCTTTGATAATGATAGCAGGAATGAGGTGGTAAAGTCAGACAGCACAGAGTGTGTGTTGACCACAAGGAGTGTGACCACTGCATCATCAAACAGATTATGGAAGCAGACCCTTGTGCCTGTGGATATCTAAGCTACCCATGCTTCACAAGGTGAACAGATTGATGGGAAAATTATTAATCTGGGAAGTGTGCTGCCCCTGGTTGACAAATCCCAGAATCTGGCTCTAGCTCTCATGGAAAGAGCAGTCCACACAGTGTTGTGTGTAATGGTGCTGGCTGGAGAAATGGTTACGACACTCAACTTAAAGTTAGTATGTCAGTTGACACAGCCCACCATATGTGCTAAGCCATTGTGGAAGCACAGGCTAATACCACCACAGCCAAAGCAGAGATAGTGAGAGTGATGCAGAGTGTTTCCATGTTGACCTGGGATTGCTTGTCTCATATGTGCTATTGCTTGGACAGACTCAGTAACACAGTGGAATTTGCAATGTCTTCTCTGGCTTACCTCCCACGGGTGAGTGGGGCTGCTCATGGACCCAGTCATCTGCTACATACAGAGATGTTAACTAGTGTGGCCTTTCATGCTTGAGATCCCTCTCCTGCAGTACTAACATTGCAACAGCAACATCTGTTGTGAAGATATCAATCCCAGGACAGGCCATCCCAATGATCACAGCTGGTTTCAAGATAACACATTCGATAGCAGACATTGTTTAAAGTGATGCATTATATCAGCATATTACCAGGGTTGTGGTACATCCAGTGCAACTTCTGGCAGAGCCAGTGCTTGTTGGTAGGGACAGGCACAGGATGATGAACCCTCTGCTATGCATGCCCTGGACCGGTCTAGTATACCGAGCTACATTGCTACAACTACTGCTGAGGCTGTGTCCCTGAATACCAACACACACCTCAACACATCTCCCACTATATCATACACCTCTTCTGGCACTGACCCTTGTCACAAGTGTTACATTAATGATCCCCTCTCCAAGTAGTGACATTTCACAGAAAAGCACATTTTACTTTGATATTTCTCAGTACTCCAATCCACAAAATTCACTGTAAAAGATATGCACTCCTATGCTCCCTTCTCCGCTTATGCAAATGATAATAACTGTGCTCTGCCCATTGTATATCATTGTTTGATTTGTGTATATATAATGTATATCTAATGCACAATGTGAGCAGCCAATGCATGGGTAAACATAGCTTGGTGTTGGTTTTACATGCTTCATTTTTACTATAGTGTATCTGCTTTATCCTTGTATACTATGGACTTGTGGATGCAAGTACTCAGCAATCTGATGATCTGGTTTGTTTAGAAGGAAACAAAAAAAAGATAGAAAGGAAGAAGTTCTCAACAAATAACAAGGAAGAAAAAGAAACTGACTAATGACTGTAAAGGAAAGAGAATACGTAGTAAAAAGGATTCTGCTTTGTTGTGTAACACACTGGTGACAGGGAATGAAGATATCTGTCTATCAGAAAACCTTCACTCTACAGTAAAAGGCATCACCTTTACAATAGTAAAGGTAGAAAAAAGAGGCAAGGGGCAGGTGAAAAGGAAGAAATCAAAACTGAAAGTGGAAGGATTGAAGAACATTACTGTAAGAAAAAAGAAGAGAAAGACAGATACTGACTACATGGCTCAAGCTGTGGATTTAGAATGCCAGCTGGATGAGAATTTAATACACAGTGAAAACAGTGGGATTAATAAGTTTAATAGTGATGAAGATCTATCCGTCGTAACAATTGATAGAGCAAAAATGACTGTATTAGAAGCTGAAGATGCTTCAGAGATGGTCAGCAAAGATATTCTTGTAATTGGAGATTCCGTTATTAGAGGAACTGATATTTATATTTGCAGAGATGACAATGAACAGCAAATAGTGTTATGCTTGCCGGGAGAAAAAATAGAAGATGTGAGACAAGCCTTGGAATGCCTTATTGTAAGGAAGTATGGATCTGTTTTTATTCATGTTAGTACAAATGATGTCACCAACAAAGAGTCTCTGACTGTTAGTCGGGAACTGACAGCCCTCCTAGATAGTATAACTTGTACTGGTGTTAGGACATATTTTTCACAAATCACCTATAGAAAGGATAGTCCGGTCACTATGAATGAAATTATTTTTTTGGATAAACACCTACATGGAAAAAAATGCCCTGTTTTAAAAAAATGGAAATGTGTAGAGCATCCAAGCCTTCTTTTGGACACACGTGTTCAGACAGGATGATATGCATTTGTCTAGATCAGGGAAGAGAATTTTTGCAGCAGATATTTTGCAATATTTGATGAACACTAGCCAGGAGTTTTGCCAGGTCAAAAATGTAACAGTTCACAGATAGCAACATTTGATGCATCTCTGATGGTTGTTAATGCTAGGAGCATTAATAATAACATGTTTTTATTAGAGCATTTGCTACGTTCCCACAAGATTGATGTTTTTATAGTTTGTGAAACATGGTTAAGGAACAATGACTGGAAACCAATTCTGTCAAGATATAAATGTTTTTACTCTAACAGACATTCTAACAAAAAATCAGGTGGGGGTGTTATGATAGGGATTAAAGATAGCTATGAGACCTGTGATTATTACATGTTCAATAATAACACCAATACTATAGACTGTGTAACTGTGACAATAAAGATAACTCTGGAGCATATAAAATTTTTTTGAGTTTACAGACCACCAAAGTCAAGTGCAGATGACCTAGAGGAATTCATACATTTCTTACATGAAACACAGGAGGGAAGGATAATATTAGCTGGGGACATAAATTTACCAGAAACAGACTGGAATAATATTGATTCAACAACGTTAGTAAAGAAATTATTCACAGAGTGTATTCAGGAACAATAAATGCTTCAGATTGTAAAAAAAAAAAAAAACTACCAGGGGACGGAGTATACTAGATATTGTTTGTGTTCCCACAGAAATTACTATAACTTCAAGTCAGGTTTTACCACCAGTGATGTGCAGTGATCATTGGCTTATTAAGGTTAATTTGTTGCTAGATAATTCTGCCAAACTGAAATCTAAGCCAATGCACAGAAGGTTAATTACAGATTATAGGGAAGCAAAACAGTTACTATATAAAACTAAATGGAGTGAGGTGTTCAGTGGAAAAACTGCAGATGGAATGTGGAAAGTTTTAAAAGAGAAATTGTTTGAGTGCAAGAAGTCAAAAAAATGTTTAACATCAAGATCTAGGCATGCAACATTAGGGGGGTATATTTCCATAAGAACAAGATACGTGATTAAGGTGAGAGACAAAAAAATATAAGAAATGGAAGAGAGGTTGAACTATAACTTTGAAAACTGAAATAAATGAGCTGGAGAAGCAGATTAAGCATAGAGTTAGAGAAAATCAAGAAAAAATACAAGAAAATTTATATAAAGGTATTGAGCATAATAGAAAACCTTTTTACAGATACATAAGATGTGGAAAGAGTAAAGATACACAAATTGATAAACTGTGTGCAGATTCTAAAATTTATTCTCAGGCACAACAGATTATAGATATATTTACAAAATCTTAAGCAAAAAAGTTTGGCTCCACAAAAGTGGTGGTAAGTTGTCCTAGTGACATCCAGGTAAACCCAGATATTGGAATCAAATTAGATTATATTGAAAAAGAACTGTGCAAACTGGATCCAAACAAAGTACAGGGAGGAGATTGAATTATTAACAATGACCTTAGAACACTTCAGCAATAACTTACACTACCATTACATCAATTATTCACTAGGTCATATAAATATGGAGACACTCCTCAAGATTGAAGACATGCACTTACCTGTCTTTAAGGGAAAGGGGAGTAGGACAAACCCGGAATCATACAGACCCTTAAGTCTACTTTCATGTTGTGGAAAAATAATGCAGAATGTAATACTGGATAAGTTATTGTCAGAACTGGATAGGTTGGGACTTGAGACCATATATCAGAATGCATATGTTGAAAATAAATCTATTACTATGTGTAATATGATGTTCTATAACAATATAATAACAGCTATGAATGAAAAATTGTGCTGTGATGTGATTTATATAGGTTTAACTTCAGCATTTGACAGGGTCTTACACAAAACACTGATCAATAAATTAGTACAACTAGGTATTGATGTACTGTTGATAAGATGGATAGCTGCATGGCTTACAAATAAGACATGGCAAGTATCACACACCATCTGGACAGGTGAAATCCATGGTTACAGTCAATGTGTCCCACAGGACTCTGTACTAGGCCCTTACTTGTTTAGATTGCATCTTTCAGACCTTACTTTTTCATCTGAGGTGTTCTACAGTCTATATGCTGATGACTTGAAATTGGGTAAACTGATTACAAGTGTTACAGATAAGGCATGTCTGCAAAATAATTTGACTAAATTGACCATTTGGGCACAGGAGAATAATATGTTGATAAATCCATCAAAAACGAAGCATATGAGATTTGGGAGACATAAACTGAAAGGTGAATATTTAATACAGCAAGCAGTGATTGAAACTGTAGACTCATTTAAGGACCTGGGTATATGGGTAGATTCATCTATGAGTTTTTCTAATCATATCAACCAATTGGCTAATGATAGTTATAGAACTATAGGTTGTATAAAAAAGATTTATAAAGTCTAGGAAATCAAACATAATGAAGTCATTGTTTGTTAGTTACATTTGACCCACACATGGATATGTGTATGGAATAACAATATGGAATCCGTATGGGAAAACAAGCATGAATAAACTGGAAAGAGTACAGCGGAGATATACCAAGGGCATCCATGGATGTGAAAATCTAAGTTATTATGAAAGACTAAAATACCTGAACTTGTACAGTGTCTCTTACAGATATTTAAGAGGAGATCTTATTCAGGTATATAGGGCATTTAGGGGTAGCTACCTCTGGGAACGTTTGGGGTTATCAAAAAGTACTAGAGAATCATCAGATAACCTATGTAGAAGATTCTATAGGAATGAGAAGTGTACTAATTGGTTCTCTGACAGAATAGCTGATGCATGGAACAGACTACTAAATTATATTAAAGCCAGTACTAGTTTAGATATTTTTAAGAACAGCCTGGACATTTATTATAGTGACCACAGGTTGGGAGGGTGGCCTAATGGTTAAGGAGTTTGCCTTGCAAACACAAGATGCGGGGTTTGAGTCTCGCAAGGGGTAATTGCCTAGGCTTAAAATGGCTCTCAAGGGCAGTTAGCCTAGTATAAATCTATGTATAAGTATTTTGGTATATTGGAAAGCTAGAAGGGCTTTAATGCCCATGCTTGAAACATTTGTATGTATGTATGTATGTAATGTTCTAAAACTGTGTGCAAGTCACTGCCTCTTTTCTAGTGTCACTGCACACTGTGTCCACCTCTGTCAGTCATGATCATCCTCAGCTGCTGGCTCCTCGTCTGACTTATCATCTGACTCAGAATTCATTGCTTATTGTGCTGGGAACTGCTGGCCATGCAAGTGACGATTGTGCTGTAACTGCTTCCTTAATATAATAGGACATACCACTATATACAATGCCCATGTCCTAAGGTCATACTGCAGGGCACCACCAGATAAATCCAAATAGTTAAAGTGTGCCTTCAGTAGCCCAAACACACACTCAATAACGTTTATTTCTGATTGGGAAAAGTTGGAGCTATAGTCTGCTTGATTGTTGGGGTTTTTTTATGGGTATCATGAGCCAGGGTTGCAGGAAATATCTGACATCACCAATAAGATGCCCCTGTGGGAAGTCACCCCTCTCAAACTCTTGGTACAGATTGTATGTGTGCCACGTGTGGGAGTTGTGGAAACTGTTTGTGTGGTCTGCACACAGATTATAGATTATATCCTCTGCATTAAAGACCATGAGGCATTTGATGGACTAATACCTTTTGCAGTTCATACACCTCCTTCCCAGATCACCAAGTGGTGCCTTTCTGTTAATGTTGTTACAGTCTATTGTCCTCAGTGTCTTAGAGAAATGGGCTATTTCACAGAAATCCCTCTCGGCATTGGCTCTCTCCAGTGGTACATGGTAAGCACATATGGTCCCCCACATGCTGAAGCATGGCATCATGAAACTGATGTAGTATTCCTGAGGCAGATGCTTGATATACCCATATTGTGTCCCCGGTAGATCTCTGAAAGGTCCTTTTTGCTGATATATGTGAAGCCACACATACCTTAGAATCAACTTGGATAGTACTTCACAGTTCCCATGGAGCTGCAGATGAGGCTGACACATCTTCAATTTCTTGAATGGTGTCCCTGTCAGTATGGTACCAGTTAATGATATTGGTGTCATGGAGTGCATAAAATGTTAAGCAGTGTTGCATGATCTAGTGCCTCCAGATGCATTGTTCAGTACAGTCAGGCATGGAAGTGTTAATAAAATCCTTTTGCAGATACATATTTACTAATGCTACACCAACTGCTAAAATTGCTTAATGATTTTTCTCAGTCTGAACATGACCATTTGTCCAGGTTTAAATATGCAGTGGGGCAGCTCAACAGTGTGACAAGTATGCTTTTTCGAATCACTCCACTATCTTGTTTTGTCTTATTAGCATACACATAGAGGCTTATTTTTAATAATATTCTGCACTATCATGTCATTACATGGCCATTAGCATATACCAGCCTGGATTGAACTCTTAGACCTGGTGATGATGCTGAGTTTGTTTCTGTGAATTGTACACACTCCTGACATGGCCACTCTTCAAGCAAATTCACTTACCAAAATGTGGCAAAGTTTTCTAAACCTGGGCCTACATTCTTATGTTCTATTTGTTGTGCAATACTAGGCAAAGTTTGCCCTTTTCCATTAGCTACTTGTCAAACTAAATCCAAAATCATGTTTGTAAGAGGATCTCCAGCTATAGCCAAAAATGCATGTTTGAATTTCAAGTAGCAAGAATGCATGCTATAAGACTGCAGTCAAGAGATGCCATTTTCTTTGCGCAATTTAGGAAGACATAATTTTGTATATTTTGTTCTCTTAATTTTCTTACAAAGTATATGCTAAGAGTGCATATAAATGGCAAGAAACAGCAGCAAAACTTGAGTCTTTGACAAGTTTGCCACTGAGCAGCTATTTTTACATAACTATCAGCAAAAATAAGTAACACAGCATGCATCAAAATACTTGAAAGTTGCAGCATGAATTGCCATAATACCTCAAAGATTATTAACTGCTTGATTCCTCAGAGTTGTTCTTGGTTTGGTTACTTTGCCTGTGAGTTACAGACAATCTGCCGCATCTAAAGCCATCTGCTGCTAAAAGAATGAGAATAAGTATATTTTTTCACTTCTGCTGATTATTTTCACTGTATTTCATATGATTCCTGTATTAATTGTTACGTCTTGCACATCAGTAGTGTTTCAAAGCTGAATGTTTTCCACTGCTGCTGTAATACTTAGATTGTGCCTGCTACTTGTACAGGACAGTAGCATCTAGATCATGTGATTTCCCTGCATTTGAGCTCTAAACCCAGCATTTTTACATTAAGAGGGCTTTTGGACTGCACTCCTGTGGCAGATGTACACTGTAGCAAACCTATTTCAGTTGGAGGCTATTGGATGAAAGTTTATTGTGCGTTTTCCTGAATGGTCTTTAGGCTTTACCATTATAAAACTTGTTTTCTGATCATGTATAAGCCCAGTGTTTGCATGGGCTTGTGCTCAATTCGTCGGAACTGCTGTCGGTTTGGCTACTTTGCCTGAGAGTTACAGAGAGTCTGCTGCATCTAAAGGCATACTCTGCTAAAAGAATGAAGCATCATTATGCACTTCTACTGATCATACCTCTCAACCTCTTAGAGTAAGAAATCTGGGCAAAGCCATGAGTAAAAGTTGGACAAAGGCCCAAAAATAGGGACACTTTTTAAATACTTCTCTTATAAACTTAGAAAGTTGACAGAATAACAGGTTTTGCATTAGCATGAGTTTTCTGAAGAATAAGAAGACTGAAACTCAAATGTTTGTCATTATTTTCTAACTGCAATCTTTAACGATGTACCCCTAATTTACCAGAAAACCACAATTTTATAAAAAAAAAATGACCAAAATTATGAGTCCAAAATCTGGACATTCTGCAAAAATCTGTACAGTTGAGAGGTATGCGTGTATTTCATACAAAATTTGTATTACTTGTTACATTTCTTGCACCTTAGTACAATTTCAAAGCTGAATTTTTTCCACAGCTGCTGTAGTAGTACTTAATTACATTTTCTGCTAGTTTTACAGGACAGTAGTGTCTAGATTGTGTGGATTCCCTGAATTTGAGCTCTAAAACCAGCATTTTTACATTAAGATGGCTTTCTGATTGTTTGCTATAGCAAACCTTTCTGATTTGGGGCTGATTATTATGTGTTTTCCTAATTGATCTGTAGGTTTTGTTGTAAACTTGTTTTTCTGATTCTGCAGAAGTCCAGTGCTTGAGTTGTACTGCTCTCTGGGCAGAGGCAGTTAGCAGTGTCCTGTATAAATGCAAATGTATCAAGTTAAAATTCCCCTTAGAATAACTATCTCTGCCGCCTTCTCCAGTCCCCCTGCTGCTCTAGAAGCATCTGAGATGCATGCAGAGTACCATTGCCTAGTTGGATAGCTGCAGTTCACTCTGAGTACAGAATACATTCTTCATGTGTATGCTATTATCCCACTCCAATTAAATCTCCACACTCTTCTCCTTGGTTAAAGCCATAGAGAAAAAAACTGAAACTATGGAGAGGAACTTTCCTGCTATCTCTCTAACAAACCTGGTGGACATGGGCATCCTGATGAAATGTAGCAATTGTCACATGTATACTGACAAACACTTAATCCTGTAGCAAACAAAGTGTGAGAGATGTAGTTAGACTCTAAAAATTGAGACATGACTCGCACATACTGACAAATCAAATGAAAAACAAGTTGTCATTTCATGCAGATTATTTTCCTTACAAAATAAGGTCTTGACACACAAACCCACATGTGTGGGGGTATTCGCAAGTAACTTACCAAAACCTCAGAGGCCTCCCATATGCTGCCCTCAGAATCCACAAGCAAACAAAACCAAGTCAACACCAACCAGTACACACAAAAATACACATCGCAGTGTCTCCACAAGGAAGCCCCTAAGGCAAAACACCACAAATTCAAAATTCTCGGTCATAGGAGACTCCATTGTGAGATACACAGATGCCCCCTCACCATGTTGGATAAAGAGAAGGTTCAGTCAACTGCCTGTCAGGGGCCAGGAATCACTAGACCACACAGGCATTCAGGTCACTCAGCCACAAGTACCAGTATTACTCAGTCAGAGTCTATGTGGGTGTGAATGACCTGAGATTTACCTCCCTGGACTATATAAAGAAAGACCTCTGAATATGTGTTGCAGTCTGTTATGATCCTTGAAAAGCATTATACCCTCACCAAGAATGATACTACAATACAAATAGAAAATTATTATGATAACTGGCTTAGTTACTGGTGTCATTCCAAGGTGATCCAGTGTTTCTCAGCCTGGGACAACATGATCGACAGACTATGTTGCTTTGCCAGAGATGGTCTGC
The DNA here is from genome assembly GCF_019279795.1 of Protopterus annectens. Taxonomy (NCBI): domain Eukaryota; kingdom Metazoa; phylum Chordata; order Ceratodontiformes; family Protopteridae; genus Protopterus; species Protopterus annectens. Next base: position 1,868,192,997 of record NC_056739.1, read on the forward strand.
ATTTGTTGCCACTGGGCTTTCAAATACTGACCAAGGCATTAGCCACCCCATAGTGCCTTTTTTTTATGCAGTCCCAAACCAAGCGACCTGCTAATACAAAAATATTTTCTACTTCAAACTGAAGGTACTACTGCTCAGTGCTAGGGGTCTTAACAAGAAACTGCACTCTCTTGAAACTTTCATCACCCTGGAAAATGCTGACATCTGTGCAGTTACAGAAACATTGTTTAAAGCTGTGGAAAACACTTTAGCAGTGCAAGGTTACAATACCCATCACATATTCAGACCACAATCTAAAAAGGAAAAAACAAAAGGAGAAAGTGTTTCCATTTACAAATAAAACAATCACACATCTAGACTGATCAAGCAGGATGACTCACTTTAGCTACTCCATGCCCAGCTGACCGTAAGCCCCCTCATGAAGCCCTTATAAGTCTAGCCAAAAGCTTAGCCCATGTTTAAACAAATCAGCACCTGATGCCCCTGTCCAGCAGGAACATGGGTGGAATCCCAGGGGTATATTTTTTGTCTCCCATCCAGTTATCCAGGTTATGCTTAAAAAGGGGTAAAGAGGTAGTCTGCTTCAGGTGGACAGGGAGTCTATTCCACAGATGGGGGAGTCTCTGTGATAAAATCTGTCATGCCAATAAGTACTATTGATGTCACAGACCAGGTTGAGCCCACGCATGCAGATTACTCTAATGGAGCTTGACTTGCAGATACACAGCAGTCTCAACAAGGCGGGGTGTGAGATCTCCTTGTATGCCAGACAGAGGTCACCTCTGAGGAGTCTGTATGAAACTGAGTAGAGGGATAGGACTTTTCGCCTATCTGTGTATGGTAGATTTTTGAGGCCCTGGATTTCCCTGATGAGGAACCTCTGTGGTCTCTCTAGCTGCTGCATGTGCTTTGCAAGGTACATGCTAAATGGGGTGTTGTACTGAATAATGGTCCTTATAAGGGAAGAATACAGGGATGTTATGACCTCTTTGTCCCTGGATGAAATACCCTTACTTATGAGGTGGGCCATGTAGAAAGCTTTACGTACAATGGTAGCAACATGGTGGTCCAAAGTCAGGTTGCTATCAACCTGGGTGCAACAAATCCCTCATGACTGATTGCATGCTTAGGTTCATAGGTTCATAGGTTGGTACTAGGCTATCAGCCCTAGGGCCTATACAAGCCTAGGTATAACAATTCCCTGGCTATATCTTCCCACACTATTTCCTTCCCTGGACCCCTGTCTAGCAGGGTGACTGACGTGATCCCCTGGGTGAATTTTCTTTCTCCCATCCAATCATCAAGGTTCCTTTTGAAGAGGGCCAAAGAGGCGCTCTGCTTGACATGTATGGGCAGTCTATTCCAGAGTCTGGAAAGTCCCTGGGTCAGGAACCTATCCCTCCAGCATGTTTTGTTTATTGTGATGGTTTAGATCCCTGGAGCATGTGGTTCTGAGGGATTGGGATTTCTTTAAGTGCAGCATGTCCAACAGCTCTGGGTTTGACATGGCCTTGTATGTTAAGCAGAGATTGCCTCGGAGTAGACGACATGTGACAGAGTATAGCTGGAGTTTTTTAAGGTGGTCAGCATAGGGCATCTGCTTTAGGCCTATGATTCTTTTAGTAAGGTATTTCTGTGGCCTTTCCAGTTGTTGCAGATGTCTTGAGAGGTACATACCAAATGGGGCATTGTATTCTATAATGGGTCTAATGAGGGATGAGTACAGTGGGACAATGACCTCCTTTTTTCTGGATGAAAAGCCCTTAGTGATGAGGTGTGCCACATAGAAGGATTTCCTGACTGTTGTGGCGATGTGGTTATCGAAGGTGAGACCACTGTCCACCTGTGTCCCTAAGTCCCTTATCACACTTTCAGTGTTTAGTGTACTGTCACCTATGTGGTAATTCATGGGTACATGTTTTTTTCCCAAAGGGGATAACTATACATTTCTTGGTATTACTGGGGGGGGGGGGTCTGACCTGACCAGTGAGGGGGTGACCATAGGTGAGGAGCATCGATTTCTCATGTTGGTAATGACCAGGTCTAGGATATTGGAGCCCCTGGTGGGACTATGGATTAGTTGATCCAGGGCATTGGAATTTATGAATTCCAAGAACTGTTGGGCAAAGATGTTGGTACATGAGTAGTTTTCCCAGTTAATGGCAGGGTAGTTGAAATCACCCAGTATTAGGGTGTTTGGTTGTATATTAATATTTTCCAGTATGTTTAGAAAGGTGTAGTGAGAATCTTTGGGCATGGTGGGGGTTATTGGGGCATTGTTATTAATATGATAATTTATGGGGATGTCACTCTCCCCAAAGGGGATGCTAATGATGATGCATTTTTTTGGTATTCAGTTTGAGGCCATGTTTCTGACACCAGTTATTTGTTTGGGTGATACCCACTTGGAGGATTCTACATAATTAGGGGAATTGATGACAGTACCCAGCTTGCAATCATCTGCAAACTTGGTCAGCGATAGCCCAGTGGTTTTGGCCTGCACCTCAGAAAAGTATATCCCAAATAACAGAGGCCCCAAAACCAAACCCTGGGGTACGCCACTCATTACAGGTCTACTACTTGAGGTGGCTTTCCCTATTTTGACTAGGGGTGGTACTATCAGTGAGCCAGTTAGCTACCCATCTGGTAACATACAGATTGATGCTTAGTTCAAAGAGCTTATCTTTTATGCCTGAGTGAGGAATAGTGTCAAAGGCATTGGCCAGGTCAAGGTAGATGGTGTGCACTGTCTTCCCCTCATCTATGGCTTTGGTGACTGTCAAAGAAGTCAACCAAATTTAAGAGACATGACCTCCCCTTGACAAAATGAAACTTTGTTGGATCGAGTGTTTGAAGGTTGCCAATGTGCTTCTTAATGAAGTCCATGATAATCCATTCCATGGCCTTGCAGATCAGGCTAGTTAGGCTGATGGGCCTATAATTTCCCTGATTAGTGGATGCTCCACTTTTGTGCAAAGGGACAACAGTGCCTCTCCTCCACTCAGCTGTGACAAAGCCAGTACTCAAGCTTTGGATGAATAGGGCGCCTAATGGTGCTGCAAGTTCCTGCCTGAGTTCATGTAGGATGCAGCCTGGGATGTTATCGGGTCCTATGGAGGCTGTATTTTTTGCATTTGAGAGAGTACTGATGACCTGTTCCCTAGATATAAGGGGAATGGTGGCAGGTATTGGGGATATCCTAATTTACTGATGGGGGACAAAGAGGTGAAGTTTTCACTGAGTCTGTCAGCCAGCAAGTTTGCTATATCTATGGCATTTGTATATGTGGTGTCCTTGACCACCAGTTCTGAACAGATCTGGGTACTTCCTTTGAGAATGCGGACATATGTGATGAAGGCCTTATGATTGTCTCTAGTAGATGTGGGCAATTTGGACTTGAAGTTTACTTTGGAGGATTCCACTAGTGCTCTTATTTTCTTGCTCAGGCTAAGGAGAGATTGCTTCCAATTGGGCACCTGCTACTTCTTAATCCTGGACAGCATTTTTTTTCCTTTTGTTATAGAGTTTTCATGAACCATGAAAACCACTTCTCATACCTGAAGTTACTAGAATCAAATACCATTCAGCCCAATACGGTACTCAAGGGTAATTTTAACTACCCTTCCATGAACTGGGAAACATATACAACCACTAACATGCAGGTTCAGAGGTTCCTGGACTTTTGCCAATGCAAATGCTCTGGAACAGCTGGTCTGCATTCCCACTAAGGGCTCAAATATCCTTGACAATGTGCTCACAGACATGGGGTAGCAGTGCACCCCCCCCCGAGTATAATGTCCTCATTGGTAAGATCCATTCATAAATCGGTCCCATTTGAAATAAATGTATTGGTGGAACCCCCATCGAACCCTAAAACCCTAAAGAGTTTTTCCAAGGCAAATTCACTTTTATTTAGTGATTGCATAGGTAATTTTAAAGCTTTAAAGCATCCCCTAACCCCAAAAACATGGAGGTCTATGCAGAAGTATACATGGATGTCCTGTGCAACCACTTAAACAACTGCATAGAAATGGTAGTACCTGAGCAAACTAAACACAGGCCTAGCCGAAAAAATAAGTCACCCTGGTGGACCCCTAGCAAAAATAGGCCATGCCACAGAAGGAAAACATTCCTGTCTAGAAATAAGTGGGAGGGTACACAACAGAGAATAAAATCCCTCATTAGTCTCAACAGGCAAATCAGGGAACCAGTCAAGTCTTCAAAAGAAAAATACATGATGAAAATAGCCTCCCAAGCAAAGGATAACCACAAAGCATTTTCAGTTATGTCTAAAGGGAAGCACTCAACAATGTGCTGAGCTGGCTGTAGAAGGTACTACCTATAGTCAGCCAGAAGAAATAGCAAACCTGGTGGCTGATAAATTCATCTCAAATTTCACCCCTCATCACCTCACGTCACTCCCCATGAAATACCCCCTACCATTCCTTTGCCTGTTATCAGAAAAGAACAGGCTGTCACTGCACTTTCAAAAGATAGAAACATGGCATCAACAGGCCCTAATGGAATCCCAGGGTGCCTATTAAATAGCTTGAAACATGAGCTAGCAGACTCACTTACATCTCACATTAACCACAGTCTCCAGACAGGCTTTGTCCCAATGGAGTGGAGGACAGAAAGCAGTTATCCCTCTTCACAAGGGACACCATCAACTGACCCAGGAAACTACTGATCCATAGGTCTGACTAGCTTCATATACAAGACTATGGAAAGAATGATCATGGAAACCTGATTAACAATGGCATAGGAAATCTCCAGACTCTGGCTTTATCAACAGCAGCTCCTGCCTGCTCAGTCTGGTGGACGTCTTTGAAAGGGTCAAGAAGGACAAAAATGAAGGTTAAGCTAGTGGATAATGCCTACTCCGACCTAGCCAAGGCATTTTACACAATGCCCCACTTGGGTATTACAGATAAACTCACAAAGCTAGGCATAAACCTCTACAGTACCAGATGGATAGTGAAATGACTCACTGATAGGACACATTGTTAGAGTGGGGGAATCCACATCCTGCAAGATGCCAGTCACCAGTGGAATACCATAGAGCTCAGAGCTCAGCCCCATCCTGTCTGAGATGTATGTCTCAGATGTCAAAACAAATGTAGATGGCTTTTGACTGACCAAGTTTGCTGATGACTGCATGTTGGGGGCAATCACTGACTCCCCAAACAATGCTGATATCCTACAGAAAGGTCTGATAAAGACTAATGATGTGGTGTTAGAGCCATGGCCTCCAACTGAATGTGAAGAAGTGCATAATAATACCCTCTGGGAAATCAAATATCCCTGCAAATTACAACAGTGATAGCACCCCCCAAAGAGTGGACCCACTGTTGTGAGATCTGGGTGCTCAGATAGATAGTAATCCGAACTTTGACCACTATGTGTCCATGGCGGTGAGGAAACCCTTCTAAGTGGCTCAGCTTGTATGTAAGGCCATGGCATCCAGATCTAAGTGTGTCATAGTACCACTGTACTCTACCCTCACCAGACCATTAATCAAGTAGTAGGCACCCTTTGGCATGTACCTTGCCAGGCACCCACAACTGTTGCAGTGTCCTCAGATGTTTCAAACCAAAGAGATACAGGGTATAACAAACATGTCTTTATGCAGACTGATAAAAAACCTTATCACTGTATTCAATTTCCTATCAATTACTGAGTTATTGTCTGTGCCTGACTTACAAGGTAGTCTCTGAGTCAGCCCTGATGGAAGTGTTACATATCTGCAAAACTAACTGCATGTGGTTTACCCACTCCAAAGATATGAAGCTGATTTGTGACATGAATAGATCATGCTGGAGAGACAGATATTTGGCCCCGAGATTGCCCATCTTCTGGAATAGGTTTCCTACTCATTTGAAGCTGAGCCCTTCCCTTACCATCTTCAAGTGCAATCTGGACCATTTGATGGGAAATCACAAATTCAATCTTGAGTTAGTGCCCATGTCCCTTATGGGCAGACAGTCTGTAAAAACAGTCAAAACCCCTTTTGCTGACCCTTGTTTTCTTTCCCCTAGGGATAGAAGATTGGGTAAAATCTGGCTAGGCTTGTAAGTGCTCTAGTGTCATTAGCGTAGCAATATCCTATGAACCTATAATAATAATAATAATAATAATAATGATAATGATAATGATAATATTAATAATAGTAATACATACATCCATACATAGTCTTTTAAAAGAGGTAGATTTCTGTTTAAAGTAAGGTCCTAATATAATAGCACATGTAAATGACAAACTAAAGCAGGAAAATTATTAAGCAGCAGTTATAAAGTTTTTCAGAGCAGAGCAAAGCTGATTGCTCAGGGTGGTAGAGTTCTACTGCTTGGTAAAAACGTGATTCAGAAAAATGTATAATTAAAGTGGCACTAAATCCCATTAAATGATTCTTGAACTTCCATGAATCACTATTAGAACAACTACAGACCAGAACCCTAATGAACAGATTATAATCACAAAGTACTGAGCTATACAGGTACAGTCTGGTGGGATCAGGAAATTACCTACAAGGGTATGCCTTTAATTCCCTGGAGATGTTAATTGGTACAGCAGACTTAATATCTACATACACTTACCTTGCTCTGATTGGAAGCTGCATTGTTTGGGCTTATGAGAACTAATACTATACACATGTCGTAAAAGGAAGAAGTCCTTCATGATGCCCATGAGCCTCATGTTCATACACCACACACACAGACTGATGGATGTACATGCGGCTATGAAATACTAACCCCTGCATTATGCCATTGTGAAGCCACAAAAAGAACTTCTGTGAATTCCTTTCTGCTTGTGCACTATGCTATCCTGGACAAGGAAGTATTCTATTGTAAGCCATTGATTCTGAATATCACCTGTTATTAGGTAACCAAACCTTGGAAATTTTATACCTCACTGGTGGTAGAAGCAGCCTGGTCTGTCTAGTTTTCCAAGGTCAATGAAGGTGTCTTTATTCAACGAAATGGCTATTATAGTAGTATTTTATTTCTTTATCTCTCTGTATATATATACATATATATATATATATATATATATATATATATATATATATATATATATATATATATAGATATATGGGTCTACTTCATTTGATCGACAGACAATTTGATCGAAACTCATATGAACGAAATTTCATTTGATCGTAAAGCAGTATTCAAGGCAAATAACAGGGATTTGTCCCCCTCCCCAGTGTCGTATGACCCTGGAGTTGGTATATATAGTCGGGGGTGGGCGGGCGAAGCACCCCAACTATTTTTATTTAAAAGAAGAAAATAAAACAAAAAGTACACATTTTAAATGAAAATAGGTGGGGGGCCTTGCCCCACACACCCCCAATGTGGTGGTCTGTGCCCCCTGACCCCCCTAACTATATATACCAACTCCAAGGTCACACAATATTGCAGAGGGGGACAAATCCCAGTTTTATGCCTTGAATACTGGTTTTCAATCAAATGAAATTTCGATCAAAGGAGTTTCGATCAAATGGTCTGTCGATCAAATGAAGTAGACCCATATATGTATGTATATATATATATATATATATATATATATATATATATATTCATAGATTAGTACTAGACTAACTGCCCTTGCGAGCCATTTTTTAAGCCTAGCCAATTATCCCTTGTGAGTCTCAAACCCTGTACCTTGTGTTTGTAAGGTGTTTTATATATATAGATATATATATATATATATATATGAATTTATTATTTTAAATTTTACTTTTTATTTGCTTTTATATGTAAACTGGTTTGTATTAAAGTGCTTAACTGTTTGTGTTGACTGTTACTAATTTAGTTGCAGCAAATTAATTTCCCTCACATTCCCAGTGATAAAATGATCCATTGATTTCTTCTAAAAATAAGAATTGATTAAAATGCACTGGGCAAGCCATATTTGAAGCTTCATCCAGCAAGTTTAACTGTCTTTAATTTTCTCATTTACCTACAATTTACTGTAAACTGCAGTATGTAGGAAAGTAATACAGTACCTAATGTGCCTTTTGTGTCAATCATTGCCACTGGAGACTTCAGTACCATGCTTGCATACCATGTATTATTATCTATTTACATGGGCAGGATTACATGTGAACTACAATGTCTATGCATCATATATCATTCCCGGTATACATGAAGTGGATTATATGCAAAATGCTGTGTCTGTATACAATGTATCAATTCCTGTTTACATAGGTAGCATTATTTGTGGAATATTGTATATGTATACTATGCTTAACCTGTTTACATGGGTAGGATTACATATAGAATACAGTGTCTGTGTACCATCGCTTAGTCCCTGTTTATATGGTAAGCTACCATGTGAAATACCGTGCCTGGGTACCATATATCAATCCTTGTTTACATGGGTAGGGTTACATGTGGAATATTGTGCTTGTGTGCCATGTTTCAATACATGTTTATATGGGTAGCATTCCACATGGAATTCCATGTCTTTATCTATGAATCTGTTTTTGTTTGTATGAGTAAGATTACATGTGGAATACTGTGTCTGTATACCATTTATCAAGCTTTGTTTACATCAGTAGGATTACTTGTGCAATATCATGTCTATGTACCTGATAGTCATCCTTGTTAACATGGGTAGAATTACATGTCGATTACCATGCTTGTGTACCATGTATGGATCCCTGTTTACATGAGTATGACTACATCTGAAATATTGTATCTGTGTTCCATGTATCAGTGCATGTTTAAATAGGTGGCATTACACTTGGAATACTTTTTCTGCATACCACATAGCAATATATGATTTCATGGCTGTGAAACTATTCAGTAAACAAGCTCTTTGTATTCGTTGTGCTTCACAGTCACAAAAAGGCACACAAAAAGTAGAATCTAAGCATCAGCCATAATCAGGGGAAACTGTTGCAGTGTTAACGGCATTGTTAAAATATATTTGCCTAGACCTAAATTTAGAAAGCTGCAAAACACAATAGAAAAGCACAAATACCTCTATCAAGATATCTTTTTGTATACATTTCTTTCCATTTCTTCTTTGCTGCAAGATGCTGTCACATGGCTTACAACAAGTCTGGATTCTTCAGAAGCTGTGTTTAAACAACTGACTAAACACGTAGCATAAACAAGGACTATATAAATCATACATAGTGGTCAGTACTACCCTTTCTCCTGTATGTCTGATACTAACAAAAAGCCCGAAATATAGGGTCTATATTAGAACACCGAACATTCAAAATATCAAATGTTCTAATATCGAACCCTACCAATTGAGAATACTAAACATCGAACATTCAGAACAGCAAATTTTTTCCTAAGGAAAAAATTTGCTGTTCCAAAACACATACACACAACATAAGCACACCAAACAAACAGCAATCCATACACATACACCTAAAGTCTTACATCTAACCCTACACTAAACTATAAATACACCACTAACTATCCACTTACCTTAACCCAAACCCTAACCCTAAGGTCTGTCACTATCGCACAGTCACCTCACCCGTGCCCTAACCCTAACTCACCTACCCTGACCCTGACGTCCACACAATTGCACACTTACCTGACCGGTGCCCTAACCCTAACTCACTTAACCCACCCTAACCCTCATGTCCACACAATCGCACACTTACCTGAACCTGACCCGTAACTTTCCACCAAAGCGCTGAAAATACTGAAGCAACAGAAACGGACAACTGAATTCTTTCCCTAGGAAAACATTCGGTTTTCTGTTTCTTCGATATTTTCATCGTTTTCTGAAAACAGGTCGATATTAGAACACTCGACATTTTAAATGTTCGGTGTTCTAATGTAGACCCGAAAGATATATTAACATCAGCAGAAACAAGCTCACCAATGATAACCAGGATACATACAATTAAACTATTGCCTGTTTTATGCTGGCTTGTTGGCCATGAATACCACTATGGACTGCAGTGCATATTTCCATTATAATGGTTTGTATACTGGCAGGTTTGAAACCAGGCAGACATGAGGATCTTTGTGAACTATAAACTCTCTGATTTTCTGTACATTTCTGTGCTTCACTGGGTATTCAAGAAATGCTCACAGTTCTGTGAAGTTTTAAGTACAGTAAGCTACTGTGTTTTTATTTTCACTTAGACTCTTGGATCATCACTAAATCAACATCCCAGATATATGCCTTAGCACTGAAAAAGTATGTATTTCAGATGCAAAACTATCCCTTTAGGGCCACATTATTAATAGTGGAAGAATCTAAACATGGCTTGGAGAGACTACAAAAAAGCATTTGACAGCATCCAAAATTCATGGATAAAAGAGTGCTTACAAATGTATAAAATACATTCTACATTGATCAGTTACATTACAGTGACCACGAAACAGTGGCAAACCACTTTGCAGCTAAGGTATGATAAAGGAAAAATTATTAACACAGGGATAACAAATCAAATGGGGATATTCTGGGTGACTCTTTGCCACTGCTCTGCTTTTGTCTTGCCCTTAACCCATTAAGCTGCCAACTTAACAAATTAGGTCATGGTTAAAATTTGGCTTCCAGAAAACAGCAATGTGTAAAGACTTACCTTCTTTTTTATGGATGATTTTAAAATTGTATAGTTCATCAGATGAGGGACTGAAACCACAACTGCAAGTGGTCAAAACTTTCTCAGATGATATAAGAATACCATTTGATCTTGATAAATGTGCAAAACATCCTTTAAATAAGTAACGCTGCAACACCAAGAAATTGTAAGTCTGGGACAGGAATGTGATATAAGGTAACTTGAGCAGGAGGGAGTGTACACATATTTTAGAACTGATGAGGTTTAAACAATAAAACATGAAAAATTAAAATAAAGCTTAGTAAGGAATAGTTCAGAAGACTAAAATTAATGCTGAAAACAGCCATGGCATCTAGTAAAAAAATCCAGGCTATAAACTAGTTTGCTCTTCCTGTTCTGACTTACAATTTTGGGGTGATTTACTGGACCCAAAAGGTACTGTATCAGCTAGAAAGGAAAACAAGAAAATTGTTCCATGTTTATCAAACAATTTAAACAATCAGTGTATATCAAGATTATGCATTCCCCATTCAGGAGTTAAGGGCCTCCTCAAAATTTATTACATGTATAAACCTGCAATCGTAGGATTGCATACATATCTGCTGACCTGACGAGATACAAAAATACTACAAGTTGTAAAACATGAGGATAACAAATCTAATATGACTTCCCTGCTTAAGTTAGAAGAAGCATATTGGCATGAAGCAGGAATGGAAATCAAACCAGAAGTAGACCAAAATGAGGCAGCAACTGAATGTATCAAAAAATAAAATAAATAATATAAGGTGAAGGATCAGTTGAGAAGGCAAGAAATGAGGAAAATGCATAAATATATTTACAAGTACAGAAAACTCCTGGAAAAAACTCATGTTGATCAGGTTCTAACGCAGGAATGATTAAGAAGAGGTGAATTTAAACCAAAAGATAAAAGGTTAATTACTGGCGGCCCAGGATGGCAGGGTACATACATATTGGTTTACAAAGTCCATTGAACATATCAGAAAAAAAAACAAATTCAGGTTTTGTCGCTGGGTGTGATATACTGCTTGTATATGGAAAGGCATAATAATGTGGCAAGACTGTTGCACTGGGGATTGTAAAACCATTATAATACTGAAGTTGCTGAGAAGTATTAGAAATATGAGCCACAAAGTATTATAGAAAAATATGAAGTTTATATCACATGGGATTACCCTTTAGCAACAGTTCAAAAAGATGCAAGGAAACCAAATATAGTAGTCCATGAAAAGAAGTCAAAAGTAGCACTGATCATTGAAACTGCTGCATCCAGTGATTACAGTGTCTTACATGCAGAGAGACATAAACTATAAAATACTAGGATGTCCAGGCAGAAATGATGGCAATGTGGAAGAAGGATACCTAGAGAGTTCCAATAGTAGTAGGAGTAACGGGTCTCATAAAAAAGAATTTGCAGTCATATTTAGCTATGTAACTAATACAGGTAACTCCATATGAATTGTAGGAGTTGTTTCAGGGTACATTGCGGTTTATTAAAGAGCACCTTTGGCTAACATCAAAGATTGAAACAATACTAATTTCAAGATCTTTAATGATACTATATATTGACTTAGCAATGGGGTCCATTCACATCATGGTATTAGAAATACAAAAGACATGGAGAAATTAATCCAGGAAAAGCCATATTCCATAAAACTAATTGAAAAAACCCAACTTGTGGTGCTTAGTGCATCAACGAAGCTCTAAGCCTTTTTTTGAATACTCCTTTAGAAGTGATACAGAGTAACTCTCTTTTTTTAAGAATTGTGCCATTAATATTTTTTAATTCAGATAGCAGTGAATGTGGGAAAATTCAGAAATATATTTTTTGTAATGGTTGATTAGGATAACAAACATACATTTCAGATCTTTGGCTTTATAACAATAATTACCCTGTTTCCTAATTATTTATGTACATATATTGGTATATTTATACATACATAATAACCTCCTGTTCTAATACTGCTAACTCTATAACAGAATAAGTTGTTCCACATGTAATGCATTTTATTATGAGTAACAAGAATATTTACAATGACCACATTCATGTCACATATAACTTTAATTGGTTTCGTGTCTTCCTAGACTTTTAGTATTAATCTTCCTTTCCAGTGTTTTTTTTTAAATATTTACAGATAAAGAAGACATTCCCATTGCAAAAAAAAAAAAAAAGAAAAGCATGGAACTGTCAGATTTTATTATTTTCCTGAATCCTCTCAGTAGAACTTTATGGTAAATGATAAATGAGACTGAAATAGGGCCTCAAATCTCAAAACAGATTGGAAGAAAAACATTAGAGTTAATAATCAATTAAAAATATAGCAACAGGTATCTATGCAATCTGAAAGGATAGCTAAGAAAATAGAAAAGTGAGACAACTCAACTCAAATAAATCTAGTATAAAAACAAAGTGAGACAAAAATACAGAAAAAAATGTTTTTTTATCATTTAAAGTCCAACAAGAACAAAGCCTATTTTCAGCAGAGGCCCAGGGAGAAATGCTCCAGATGCAAGTTTTTGGATTGTGGGAGGAAACCCAAATGAACACACAAGGAGAACATGCAAACTCTGCACAGAAGGCACCCCAGCTGAGAATTGAACCAGAGAACCTCTTACTGTGTAATGACAATGTTAACCGCTGCACCACTGCACCACCCCAATAAAACATTA
>NC_056739.1:1868208727-1868223727 GCF_019279795.1 Protopterus annectens
TCTTAGAGTAGAGTAAGACTCCATGCAGCCATCATGTCTGACGAGCGATCCAGGAACAGCATGTAGGGGCGTGCAAGAGAGATCCTAAAACGGCTCTTACACGGACAGGGCTGGGATATGCAAATTACCTCAATTGCAGGTGAAAGGCATGCAAATGAGGTAGATTTGTGATTCAGGAAACCCAAACCTGTCCGAGTAAGAGCAGTGTTATTTACAGAAATGTACTCAGTTGACAACTGAGTACCGTTCTGCAAATAGCAAAACAGAGCTGTGACAGCTCCAAATAAAGGTTGCATCCAGTGCAGGAAGCATCCCAATGGCCAAATATATGGCCATGTGAAATGTTTCCTGATGCAATATGAAAATAAAAATATATATTTTTTTTTTCGCTGATTTCCGATGTTTAAGCGTAGTGCAGCGCCTCACAAACGGGCTGCACTCTAAAACCCAGAATACTAAAAATTAAAACCCACAAATGTGGATTTTATTGAAATTATTAATGTACAATGCAAAGAAATGGCAGGCTGAAGACAACATGGCCACCGAGTAGATGTTGCCAAGGGGGGAAGCTCAGTCTAAGACATGTAACCAAGCATTAGTAGGCAATCCTATGTAAATGAGCATTAGGATAGTGAATCGCAAGTTTACATAGCAAATGAGCACAGTCAGTGGAGTCTAGGAGTAGGATATGAGGAGTAACAGAGTAGAAGATAGGTGATATCATGAGGGGGGTACGTATGAAAGAAGTGAAGCTCATTGGAGCAGAGTGGCATGTGTCAGCTGTCATTTACACATCATGGAAAGAGGTGTGTCAACAGGTAGGCTAGGGAAAGGCAAGAAATGGAAGGTGTATGCCATGGATAACACCAAAGTTTCTTGCTGAGCGGGTTTGCATGCGTATGCGTGCATGTAAACCCAAGTAAAACAGAGTGCATGCGTGTAAGTATGAGTGTGTGCGTTTAAGTCGGAGTAAGCATGTATAAGGCTGCTTATAGAGTTGTAAGCGCTTTTTTAGCTGGTGTGCACATGTTTTAACCCAAATAAGCATGTTTTAGTCCATGTAAGCATGTGTACACTCATGTTAGCTGCTGTGCGCGTGTTTGCGCTTGTGTGAGCGGCACTCCCCCCCCGAGGAAACAGAAAGGAAAAAGGAAGCACAACAAATAGTAGGAAGCTACCAGGGAGTACTAGCAGAGCTAGCAGGTGAAAACAATCAGAATCAGGCAATTATACAGGCAGTACACTAGCCCAGGCCAGCCTAGCACTTAAAACTCTGAAAACAATAGTCCATTATGTTTCTCACAACAGACACTGCAGTAAGCTAATAGAAGTGAAAACTGAAAAAGCTTTACTGAGACACAGAAATGTTAGGGGTTGCCATTGCTGTTATAAGGCGACATATGCAACATGCTGCAGGTAGTGACAATGGAAATGCTGCTGGACAACCCACAGTGAGGAGACAGAGAAGAGTGTACAGGCCCAGGGTAACCTATCAGGGGCTACATGAGCTGGAGATAGTGGAGCGCTATAGAGTGGACAGAGACCACCTGCAGCAAATTGTTGAGCTGTGCAGGCCACGCCTCACACACAGAACCAACAGAGGGAAACCCATCCCAGTGGAAACCAAGGTATGTGTTGGCCTAAGAATATTAGCAACAGGTACCTTCCAGAGACCAACTGGTGATATGATGGGGATATCACAGGCATCAGCATCCAGGGTACTACACCAGTTCCTGGATGCCATGTCAGCACATGTCGGTGATCATGTATATTTCCCCAATTCCCATGAGGTATTGGCCAGCAATATGCATATCTTCCAGCAAAAAGTGGAATACCCTGAGGTAGTGGGTGCAATAGTCTGCATGCACATATGCATCAAAGCACCAGCCGGCAAGCGGAGTAGGGTCTACTTCAACCGCAAGGGCTTACCCTCCATCTACTGCCAGGTCGTATGTGATGCCCAGGACATAATACTGAATGTGTGTGCATGCTGCCCTGGAAGCTACCATGATTCCCATATCTGGCATCTGACGCAGCTGTACCAGACATTTGCCAATGGGGACATCCCACACGGTCACCTAGTGGGGGATGCTGGTTATGCACTACAGCCATGGCTGATGACACCCATCAGAAATGCACACACACCTGAACCGGAATGCCATAATGAGGCACACACACAAACATGTAATGTAATAGAGCATGTGTTTGGGCTGCTCAAGTCATGGTTCCAGTGCCTGGACACATCTGGTGGAGCCTTGCAGTACTCACCAACTACATGTACCCAAATTGTCATGGTATGTGCTATGCTACATAATATTATCCTGCGAAAACAGCTGCAGCAGTACCAGCATAGGCCTGGGCCAAACAGCCCCCCACCATTGCCAAGGCCATCACAGGCAGAGCGTGACTCGGAGGAGGAACAACCTGAGCTTGCCCCAGTAAGCAGAAGGAGGCGTGCCCATTATGCTTTGGCCTTAGCAAAGAGGCAATGCATAGCACATACACTGGCTCAGTAGGAACTCTGGAAATGATACTTCTCTCTGACTCGCACATATAGTAAAAGGGATGCCTAACTTGACACTACCTGCTTTCAAACATGTACAGGGAGTGTAGTATGTGCATCTGACATAGGCAGCCCTGCAGCACCACCTAAGCCATGACTGCCATGTGTTAAGCAATATAAAGCAGTGCTAAACAGCATTTACCACCATGTAGTATATGCAAACAAAATCGCACACACCAACTAGCACAACTGTGGTCAATGTTCAGTAATATTGGGCAACGTCCAGCAATGTTGGTGAATATTGAGCAATGTCGGACAAGCCTGGTCTAAGTAGGGCATAGCTGAACAAAAGGCAACATACTTATATTTGCTTAACTGGCCCTTAAGCAGTCTGGTCTGCTCAGTATGAAAATATTAAGCAGTGATGGGCCTCAAACCTAGAATACTGTACACTATAGCCAAAGTACTGAACCACTAAACCATGACAGTATTGCAGTGGTCAGCCTGTATGAAGGAATGTTGATAAGTCTATGCAAATTATTTCATGGAAACCCTGCAGGCACAGCATAATCCTTGTCGAGTTATGACACAAAGGTGAGTCCTGCAGTGAGAATAGAACCTGACTTCCAACACACACAGTATAAATGTTAATATCGGTCATGTTCGCACACATCAACAAATGTAGTGGGCCTCAGATAGCAACAAACTGAAAGGTCACACTGGGCATGCTCACACATGTAGGCCATGTCTGAGTACAGCAGTGGGCCATGCATATCTGGCAGTTGCATGTTAACCCAGGAACCTGTCACTATACAGCAATCCGCCCTGTGAATGCAGTTATATGACAACAGACACATCTATAACATAGTGGAACCCTGTCATAATCAAATATGTTCTGCAGATACTGAAGTTGTTCATAGAAACTGGTAAAGCAAAAATGATAAAGACCTGCAAACAGTATCAGCAATAAACATTGTGCATCTTGAAAATTAGCATAGGTTCAGAGGTCGATACTAGGCTATCTGCCCTAGGGCATGTACAAGCCTAGCCAGAGGGTGTTTGTCATTCGTAACCCTGTCAAATTACTACACTGTTTGTGTGAATAGTAGGTCACACAAGATAGCCCATGTACATTAAGGCTAGTGTGCCTCTCTCAAGCAGGGACACAGAAGATATCCCAGGGGTAAACATACGATCACCCATACAGTCGTCAAGATGTCTCCAGTAAGTGGTCAGTGAGTGGCTCTGCCTATGTGAAACTGAGATTACATTCTAGAGTGAGTGGAGCCTCTGGGATATGAATCTGTCCCTCCACAATGTCCTATTAACATCTGTGCTGAGGTATACATCCCTGGAGTGTGTAGCTCCAAGGGAGTCGGATATGCTGAGGTGGAGCATGTCCAGTAATTCTGGGATGGGTATATCTGTAAACAACAGGCGCACATCATATCTAAGTAGGTGGCAAGCGACTGAGTAGAGCTGGAGTTACTGCATCTGAACTATGCAGGGCATCTGTGAGAGTCCCTAGATTTGCTTGGTGAGGACCTTCCATGGCCAGTACAGTTGCTGCAGGTGTCGGGTAAGGTACACCCCAAATGTGGCATTGTAACCAAGCATGGATGTGATGAGTATAGGGGCACAATGACCTCACTCAATCTAGATGTGAAACCATATGGGATAAGGTGGCCCACATAGAAAGTGTGTCCAACCACTTTGGCAACGTGAATGTCAAAGGCATCCATCTCTGTGAGACCCTGTTTGAGTATGCATGTGGCAGCTGGAGAGTTGATCATGGCACCCAGTTTGCAGTCAAGTGCAAACATGTTCAGCCATATTCCCCCTGTGGTAGCCTGTACGTCAGACAAATATATACTGAAAAAGACAGGTCCCAGGACTGAGCCATGTGGGATGCCACGTGTAACTGGTGTATAGTCAGACATGGCACCTGCAATTCTGACCATATGGGTGTTATCCCTGATCCAGGTATCAATCCATCATGTGAGATATGTGTCCATATCAATGCTGGTGAGCTTATGCATAATGGCCCAGTGGGTTATTGTGTTGAAGGGTTTTGCAAAGTTCAGTTAGGCTGTGTGGACAGCTGTCCCTATGTCGATGGACCTGTAAGCCGTTTAAAGAATACAAACAGGTTCAAGAGGCTAGATCTTCCCACAACAACGCTGAAATGTGTAGGACACAGTGCCCATAGGTTCCCAATGTCTATGTGTATGAGTCCCATGACAATACACTCCATAGCTTTGCAGAACAGGCTACTTAGGCTTATAGGGCAATATTGCCTGTGGTCCATTGTGGCACCAACTCTGTGGAGTGGGACCACTGTCACTGTACACCATTCCTTGGGTACATATCCTGTGGTAACTCTGATATTGAACACTGATGTAATGTGAGGGTTACGTCTGTCATGATGCTCGTGTAAGATGCAGGCTGGGACACTGTCTGGTCACATTGATACTGTGATGTACGCTTTGGGGAGGGCAGCACTCACCTGTTACTGTGTGATGTCAGGGAGGTTATACTCTGTTGGGATGGATAGTTGCTCCTTAGAGGGGATGGGTGGGAGACATCTGCACTCAACCTGTTTGCCAGGATGTTGGCAATGCCAGTGGGTTCAGGGTAGGTTTAGTCAGTATGCAGTAACTCACAGCATATCAGTGAGTGTCCACCCGGGTTCCTGACATAACTGAAGAAGGCCATGTGATAGTCCCACGTGTCTGTTGCAATTGTCTGGTAGAAGCGGCACTTAGAAAAGTTCATGAGTGATCGTAGCTGTCTGTTAGTACAGATCACAGATGCCTTCCCAGTCTGGGATTATGCTCTATCATGTAGTAGCTTCCTCCTGACGTTGCACAGCTTATTAATGGCTGGGTTCTACCAGACAGGTCCCCTGCCATTGGAGTAGTGAGTCCTGTTGTTATTTGGGATAGCACGATCCATGCCGTCCACTAGATGTCCATTGAATGTGTATGTAAAGGATGCAGCAGTGTAAGCTGTATTTGCCACTGTCTCAGGGTCTCTGAAGAATACCACCTTGCTGCGGTGAATTGAGACGTTGGCTCATGAGAATTTCACCAAGATTACCCAGGATGGGTGTGTGGAGGGTATATGTATGTCGAGTGAGATACATGTATGTTCTGACCTTACCAATGTGGGATATATCACTGGTGTGGAACATAGAGTCCCCGTGTTGGTGATGATCAGGTCCAATATGTATTCCCCCTTGTGGCTATGCTGACTGGTTGTGCCATAGCATATGAGTCTACAAATTGTAGCGACTGTTGGGTGAGGGTGTCGGGGCTTGAGTAGTATCCCCAGTCAATATTTATGTATATGAAGTCACACAATATAATGGTGTTTGTGGAGACCTTCATATTCTTCATAGTTCCCACGAAAGTCGAGTGTGGTTCCTGAGTCTGGGAGTGTGTTCTGTAGCAGGCAACAAACTGAAGGCAGTATTGCACAATGGTGGTTGTATATGTATGGTCTGTGACGCTTTGTGCAGTCCTACTAACCTCGAGGTGTGTGTATCTGTGATGTATATGGATACTCCCCCTAGTTGTGTTGTCTGTTCCAAGGCTTGTTGTCAGACAACATGGTATGAAACATAACCTGGTAGTGCTGGTGTGCATAAGCGAGCCTGAACCAGACGTCTGTCAGTGCACAGATATCACTATCTTCTATACTGAGGAGAGTCCTGAGTGGCCGCAATATGAGGTTAACACAACTGTTGTTGAGCAGCATTACCCTTAATTTCATTTAACCTGTAGTGTCTATAGAGGTGGGTTTGTCTTCTGAGCCCTGCTTAAAAAAGGCACTATGGTGGTAGCAAGAGCCTTAGCCAGCATTTCAAAGTCCAAGGGTGACAGTTGCAAGCTGTCCATAGTGAAGCTAAGTGGCATGTTGAGCATGTCACCATAGGCTGACAGACACTGTATCCCCTATGAATTAAAAAATTTGTTAGGCAACTGTTAAATGTTCATAGGTTCATAGGTTCATAGGTTCATAGGTTGATATGTATGTCAGTATACTGTGACATCATAATTGGTGGGTGTAAGATGCTAGACAAGGTCAGGGTCATACTGGCCTGGGCTACATGATCAGAGTGTTCCTCCATGTATCATGTCATGTGGTCCACGGAGTAACGTCTGAGGTTATACACACTAGCATGGACAATGATGGTACCAGTCCTGTACTTGCTTGGGAGTGACCTGACTGCCTGTGTTATGCGGCATATCCTGGCACCCAACAGACAGCCGAAAGTAACTATTCCCTTGTTAGGGCTGGTGAGTGGTACGTCAGTGTGTCTGACAAGAAGTGTCGCCTATTACAAGTGTATTAGGTGTGTTGTTTAGCCTGTAGGGCAGTGACTGTGTGGCACACTGACATTGTGAACTATGTGATATTTGGGTATTGTAGTGGGGTAGCAGGTGAGTGTGTGTCTGCTTTGGAGGTCTCTACTGCTTAGGTAGAGTACATTTACAGCATCTGAGTATGTCTATGTGTGATAATGTGGACTGAGTGCTGTTGCTAGAGGATATGTGAGACTGATATGTGGTGTGTGTGGTCACCTTCACCACCTGATTGACTGTGCCAGTCATGAGTCGAGAGAGTTCAGCACCTTGTATGTCTATATAGGTGAATCTCACACATATATCTGAGTTTGTCAGGAGGAGGAGTGGGTTGTCTGTGTACATGAGGCAGATGTGACATTGTGTCAATATCACAATATCCACCAGCTGGACTGGAGAGTACACAAGAAACCGACCCCTGGACATGCCAGGATATTATCATGACATACTCTGTAGCCTGATCACAAAGGATCAGTAGGGTGTTAAGCGTGTAAAAGAGTATAACAGGGATTAGTGCTCATGTCCGTTGGTGTTTTGTAAAGAGTAGCTGAGAAGGAGTCCAGACTGAATCATGACACCTCCTTCAGCTATGTCATAAATAGCAATGTACACCCATATATGTCCTGAGGTAGGGCCAACTGCACCTCAGTGACAATGCCGACATCATGACAGACAGGCCCATATGTACATACCCACCTCCCACTGACAATAATCCATATCATCATACCAGGAGATATCACATGTAGAATGGATGAGCAGCTACCCCCCACTGCCAAAAGCATGGCAGCAAGTGGAATACATTGATTCCCAATATGTGTCATGCACAAACTACAGAACAAACGGATCATGCACCTAAACAGTCAGCTGAGCCTCACCCACTACACAAGATGTGGAACCGTTGAATGTGTCACAGCTACATATGGCACTCCCCACAAGTGTTGGTGCACAACACACCATGGGAAGTCAAGTCCAGTACGCCTATGAAGTCTGATCTGCAAGGTCATGGAGTCCATCATGGTTGCAGTCATAAACAGAGCTATTGGAAGCTGACATACACACAACCCTAGCAACTGTGGTATGTTCATGTGCGGATCATGGTTCCCAAACATGCTAGACTGTTTGCAAGGCAGCCACCCAGGACATACATCAATGACACATCTACACATGTGTCACATAGACTTTGAATAGCCCTTTATCAACATCCCAGACACATGTAGTATCCACAAACCAACAAGCTGTACATAAATATGTGTTGACATATGATGGAATGTCAATGTGTCCACAGATAGATCACACAAGGTTAGGATTCTGAAGTCTTGTTCAAGCTGTTGACACCTGCTGACCCACATGGACCATTCCTGGAATGGCATAAAACAAAGTGTACACACATCACCATGTCCAGTCTGATGATGTCACCATCCTACAAATACAGCAGGAGAAGGGAAGCCAGCAAGTAAAGCAAACAGCACTCCATGTTTATGCATCTTCCTGTAGTATCATAACATAGTTAGATAGGAGGTTTGAATCTTGCAAACAGTGTGTGTGTGTGTGTGTGGGGGGTTCAATTGTCTTTGAAGGGAGTGCCCTTTTTGGGGACTGGGAAAACACACTAAAAGAGGTACATTCCTCTTTGGAAAGACGGATGATGTCACCATCCTACAAATACAGCCGGAGAAGGAAAACCAGCCAGTAAAGCAGATAGTGTGCTGTGTTAATGCATCACTCTCTAGTATCATAACATAGCTAGGTAGGGGGTTGAATCCTACAAACAGTGTGTGTGTGTGGGGGGGGGGGTGTATGTGGGCAGTCTCCTTTGAGAGGTGTTCCCTTTTTGGAGACTGGGAAAACTCACTTAAAGAGGTACATTCCTCTTTGGAAAGTCTGATGATGTCACCATCCTACAAATACAGCAGGAGAAGAGAAACCAGCCAGTAAAGCAAATAGCACGCCATGTTAATGCATCTTTTTCTAGTGTCATAATATAGTTAGATAGTGGTTTAAATCCTGCAAACAGTGAGTATGTGTGCAGTTTTCTTTAAGAGGTGTCCCCTTTTTGGAGACTGGGAAAACTCACTAAAAGAGGTACATTCCTCATTGGAAAATCTGATGATGTCACCATCCTACAAATACAGCAAAAGAAGGGATACCAGCCAGTAAAGCAAATAGCACACTGTGTTAGTGTGTTTCCCTGTTGTATCATAACATAGCCTAATAGGGGTTTGAATCCTGCAAACAGTGAGGGTGTGTATGTGTGTAATTGTCTTTGAAAGGAGTGCCCTTTTTTGGAGACTGGGAAAAGCACTAAAAGAGGTACATTCCTCTTTGGAAAGACTGATGATGTCACCATCCTACAAATACAGCCGGAGAAGGCGGACCACCTAGTAAAGCAGATAGCATGCCGTGTTGATGCATCGCTCTCTAGTGTCATAACATAGCTAGGTAGGGGCTTGCATCCTGCAAATGCTGACTGTGTGTGTGCGTCACTGTTGGTCAATGCAGTGTGGGTTTTGCTTTTACTATGCTATGACATAGTATGATTACAACAGTAAGTGCATTGCACACATGAGGTATCTGCATGGCAGATATATATGTGTACATGTCCCCTCAATCAGTACATAGGTGTGAAGCCTGCATACTACATGAATACATTTGTTTCCATTGACAGGTTGTGCCGCTGCTTCTCAGATCATAGGTCACATATGTATGTATGTGACAAGGCTGTCCACTGTCGTGTTTTGTGGCCAAGGTCATCTGTGGCACACACACCCATGACAGTTACTTAAGAGTAGTGTGAGTGAGGGTATATGCCTGGGGTACATGTCAGACATGGTCATACACAACAAAAACTGCCAAGAAAGGACAGTCTTTATGGGTGTACGACTGCCTTGTGGATATGCATTCAGGCCTCTAATGTCTTATGTGATACACCTTGGGACTCCACAATACCTATGGATATGTGGATACCAAGGGACATATGACATAACATGAGGCTGTATGTACACATTGGTACCCAACATACATGTTGAGGGCTACCACCTGTGTGGTACTGATGGGATAGTATGTATAGTGCATGAGGATGACTATGCCATAGTCAGCTTACTGCTATACAGCATGTATCAGACAACAGGTATCTGTCTGTATGATACTCTTGTGTAGGATATGTGTCCCATCCAGGGAATGCATTGTAGGGCAATTCATGCATTTCCAGATTTGGATGGACATATCCCTAGTGTGTCTGCATGTACCTAAGGGGGCTATATGCCAAACAGGTGTGGTCACAGGAATGGGTGGCGGTCTTTACCACTGGTTAGTGTTATAGTGTAGCACCGGAAGGATCCAATTGTTACTGGGTTCCCTACTACTGTGTGTCATTTGTCAGGACATCATCCAATGATTGCTTATAGTCATGCTGTTGAGGTTGTGTATACTACCAGACCGCAAATCATTGACAGATATTAACAGTGTCGCCCACAGCATAGTGTCAACCCATGTCATACACACATCTACACATGTTAGTACATAACTGTAGTAGAATGCATACTAGCCATTGAAAGATACTATGAGATGTTAACACTATGTACGACAGGGTATGCCACATGTCCCATATTTCCACTAAGCACATACATGCAGACAGTGTGCACCCACCATGTTCACAGATGTACTCTTGCCAATCTGTACTGCACACATCACACACGCACTGTCTACTCACTAACACATGCTGGCAACACATTACACTACAGCCAAGTGGCACATGGGTGGACAATACATACTCAGACCTAACAGTGGTGTAAACAATGCTACATTGACAATCAGAGCTTTGATGCATAATGTCCGTTCAGATATACCTACAAGGATGTCATTACAATTCCTTGTTGACAACCTGCTATTATTGCTACACTGCTATAGTGTCACCCTGTGCATCAGCACCATGTTAGCCTGCCCCTCCGACAATGATGCAGATGACAGAAGGTGACACAGGTATCATCATATGTACAGGGCGTTATGTTGTTTGCCAGAGCCTGACATTGATCCATCCAATCAACATGTGTGTGTGTGTGTGTGTGTGTGTGTGTGTGTGTGTGTGTGTGTGTGTGTGTGTGTGTGAGGGACAACAGTACAGCATAGGCCAATGTTGATGTAATGTGTGTGTGTATGTATGAGCCCTAGTTGTTTGGTTAATGTGTGTGTGTCTGCATGCACACAGCTCCACCATGTGGCTGCCATATACAGTAGTTTGTGGGACAGCCACAGACTGTACCTGCTAGGCTGTACAGATCACTGTCTCTGGCCATGGACACAGTACCTGTGCCTGGCAGGGGTGTTACGGACAGTATCAGGTACCAACCCTGACTGGGTACTGTCATCAGAGGCAGAGGTATGATGACTGGACTCATGTCCCTGCTGGGACTGGCCAGAGCTACGTGCACGTGGCCTACTGGGATGGTCAATGGACAGGCCAACCCCAGCATTGCTGGGGCTGGTACTACCATTACAGGAGTGGCTGTGAACTGTGGGCCGTCTGCGACCACTGCCAGCTGTTGCTGTTGCTAGCATGCATCCGCGTCGACGTCGCAACCATCCCGCATGGTCCTGGCTCATGGAAAACATGTTGTGGAGGGCATCTAACGTCTCCCCCAACGTCTATCAATGACCTCGGTGTAAGTCCGGATGGCACTGGCAAGGTCACGGATGCTGTCATTGATAGCAGTGTAATGTGCCCTCTGCACCCTAAGTCCCTGCCTGGTGTACCATTCCATATGTGCCTGAGCCTGCATTACAGCCCAGAACATACTGGTCATCATAAGACCTGTGAGAGCACGCCTGCCAGGGGCAATACGACCAGTGGTGCTCCCCCGAGAACCCCTGGACCTCCACCTATGTGGTACCATTCCAGGTCTATGGCTATGGCTGCTGTGAGGGGATGCAAGTACCATGGGTACCACACTCTCCTGGTCAATGCCAACTGTATGCTGTCCCTCGCCTATGGCCATTGGTGGTGAGAGATGTACTGACAGTATGAGTGTGTGCATAGATGGGGTTTAACGCTGTGTACTGTTGATTGGCGGACCAATGACAGACCCTGTCAAATCTTCCTGTGCCAATATACATGTGTCATCATCACTACTATTCATGGCAGTGGCTTCAGGTTGCCTGCTGCTTTCACCAACCCTTAACTCAGCACCTGTGAGAGGAAGACAGGAAACACACGTTACGGTCTGCACATGCATGCATGTACACATGCACACATGCACACATGAACACATGAACACATGCACACATGCACACATGAACACTAATACACACCTCACTACAGCACATACACACACATACCAGCAATCCAACACATACCCTATAGTGGGTGAAGGTGGGTGTCAGTATCACAAGGTAGACAGTCACCAAACACGTGTTAGCATGCAGAATATGTGTTGCACAAAACCATGCAGTGCAAGTGTAGATGCCCCTATTAAATGGCAGTATACATGGCTTTGATGCAACTGTGTAGATGTTCAGTGATTGGCTACACCCTGGAACACAATGTGTACATGGACACAACATTGCTGTGCAGGTATTATCAGCTCTGCAATGCCGTGTGCACCATCACTCACAAGTATACATGCCATGGCTACATGTGTTATCTGTGTGACACATAGATATCCATGTCTGAGTGCAGTGTCTGTGTCCATAGCAGATAATAGTGGGCACGGGTGTAGCACATGCATGCTATGTACACACACGGGATGTGCGGTGCATGTTGATGTGAAGGAATCTCAGTGCTCGACATGGCCAGTTTACAGTGGTTATGGTGAGTGTGGGACATATTGCAGATATGTGGGTGCCAGATATGGCATGGCATGCTACATGACTGCAACATTAAACACCACACATACCCAATGTGTGTCAAGTGACCTATACACCCACTAGCATTCTAGGACATATATGTGACATTTTGTGTGGATGGTGACTACTGTGCATATTGTGTATACTGGCATATGTAAGCACACAGACAACATGCTATGCATATTGTGTATAGGTGCATATGTTTGCACACACACAACACTGAGGTGCAAAGCAATGACTGCTATGAGTAGTATTCTGGTCACTGTAAATGGATGGGGTGTAGAACCCTGTGCCATCATCAACATGCATCTTGTGGTCACTCACAGCTACTAATGTGTGCAAGACCACCACCTAGCATGCTGTACCTGAACTACAGTGCCGTGGCTATGTTCACAATTACACAGCCACTTTGTACATGGGTGTGCGAGGTGCCCAATAGAGAGCATTGCCTAACATGGCTGTGTTATGTGTTGCAGAGTTTTGCACAGCCCCATGCTAGGCCTCTACCCCTGAGGTAAATCATGTGTGTGTGTGCATGACATGTGGGATACTGAAGTGTGACCTTACAGCGGGTGTGTGGCAATGCCAAATGTAGCATGTTTTCGTATACTGCGAATGATAAACGTGCTCTGTTGTGTACAGCTGTAGCAACTATGCATATCCAATGTGCAGTACAGTGTTGCCGCAATTCTGTCTGCTGCACTGTGCATTGCATGTGATTGTGACAACTACTGACTTTACTGAGATGATTGATGTCTCACAGCATGTATGCACAGCATGCATTATGTATAGGTGTGTTATGTGTACATGGCCTACACCTCCCCTATGACATGCACATTTCATTACCAATATTAAAGTGTCAACACACTCACCAGCATGTATTGTCTGCCCTGCTGTCACAACAGAGGGACCTAGAAGAATATGACACAGTTTGTCAGTGGCCACAACTGCGGCATTTCTACTGTGAGTGTGCTAAACGACAGTGGAACAACAGTCAAGAGTCACAGGTGTACAGATACTATTCCAAATATCAGTATTGTACACGTTAGGCAGCACAACTGCTAAACACACAGTACACATCTCACATATGCATTTTCTAACAATACAGGTAATGGTAGTCTACAGCTAGGGCATGTTACCTGCACACTCCATGTCATCCTGCTGGGTGGCTCCAGCCTCCATGATGACACATGTGTGACGCTGTTGCTGCTGTAGGCCAGGAGCCACCACACCTAGGAGCAGCTACTCCACTCTGCTGAGGGGGATGTATGGCCGCCCACCACCTGTGGCAAGCTGTTGCCTATGGATATCAGATGCATGCTGCGGACATGTCTAATTAAATCACTGCAGTGATGGTGTACCGCTCATATGTCCAGTTATGCATGCCTATGTCATTTACCCGGTGAACAAGAAATTGCATAGTGCAGTACGGTCATGCTGGTGCTGGCTGGCCCTGGAAAAAAGCAGGTTATAGTGCTGCACAAGGCTGTTCAGAATTTCCTGCTCCTCCACAGCTGAATACGATGGATTACGTTGATGAGCCATATCCCTGGAAGACAATTAAATGATATGTGTGAGCATGTCATGTGGCACATAACATTATGAAGTACAGATATCACTTAACTGCCATATATAGCATCTATCTGTCTATCAGAGGATGCACACATTCAATACCACATATCAGTGCTCAGCCCACAACTGGCTGACAGTGCCTGCAACACTCCATATAACACACCAGTATACACCAGTAGTCGGCACACTATTTGGGATACAATGCACAAACTTGCTCCGGGTATATATCAAGCTAATGCATGAAGAAATATGTCATCCAATGCAATGAATGTCATGTACATTTACAGTATTACCGGTAAACCACCCTAGTCTTTGATGTCATACCCCTACCTAACATATGTGCATGGTTGTTAATATAGCTGGCATACTGCTTTAACAGAGTATACATGTTGCTAGGTACACACACATACCCTGTAACACACATGTCATTGCGGGCATGGTACAGGCATCATTAAACACACATCAGACATGCATACAACACACAGATGTATGCCGACGCAGATGAGCATTACCTGTGTACCTTACAGTACTGTGTGCCCCTACTTACAGATACCTATGCCTGTGGTATGTAATCTGTGCAGACTACAGGAAACACA
This sequence comes from Protopterus annectens, assembly GCF_019279795.1. Lineage (NCBI taxonomy): Eukaryota > Metazoa > Chordata > Ceratodontiformes > Protopteridae > Protopterus > Protopterus annectens. The sequence goes on from NC_056739.1 coordinate 1,868,223,604, forward strand.
CAAGGCAGTGTTACCAGGGACTGTGAACATACACCATACTGTGCTGTTTAGGCCTACAGCTTCAGGTAGTACAACAGTTCATATGTGAGCTGGAGTCACCAGCAGTACCACTTACAGAGCATAC